>NC_031496.1:33622237-33681670 GCF_000237925.1 Schistosoma mansoni
TCAGCAAGTGTGAGAACCACAGAGGCATCATACTATTACCAGTATCAGGAAAAGTTTTCGACAGTGTTGGTGAACTGAATGAAAGATTAAGTAGATGAACAACTGAGAGATCAACAGGCTGGATTCCATAAGGATAGGTTGTGCACAGACCGAATTGCGACACTACGATCATAGTTTAACAACTAATGGAATGGAACTCGTCGCAATACATCAACTTCATCGACTACAGGAAAGCATTTGATAGTGTGGATAGTAGAATCTTGTGGAACCTACTTCGACACTATGGTGTACCTGAGAAAATCGTTAACATCATTCGGACGGATCAATATAGTTCTTGTTAGGAATGTCTATGCCGTGTCAATTATGTTTTTTTATAATAAAATCAAGTTTCATACTACGAGTAAGGAAAACATAGTTATGTTAAATATTAAAGAAACATGTTAAAAATCTGTCTTGAAAACAAACATTTCACGTGTTTAATTGTTAGTAGTAAGATATGACAAGTTTAGTATCATTAATTCAAATAGTATTGTGAAGATTCTGGGATTTTTGAAAAGGATTTCTATGATAAACTTACATTCATAGAAAAAGATTTAGAATTGACGAGTACTGGTGGAGTACTGCTGAGGAGTCCCATAATAGGACGAAACGGCCATCCAGTGCTTCCAGGTTTTCCATGGTGGTCTAGCTTCAATTGACTCATGATTTCAACTGTGAAAATACTAAATTCTCCTAAAAATTCCCTCTGAAGAATAAGAATAGTATTAGAAATTAAGGATGCCTAATTTTGGTCCTATTTTTGGGACTCATCAAATGGATATACTTGCATTTGAGAGTTGATGTTTACTGTGAGATTGGAACTTAGTACTGTTTGTTTCAAACATGATCGTGTTATCGACTTAAAGTACTGAGTTCTGATAGCCAGTTGCTTTTGCAATAGGGTGAAATTTAAATTCATTTGGTATTGTTTGTTTGAATCTTCCTATTGATATTTAACACTGAATATTATATCTGAGATGCAGGTACATGTGGCTCGTGAATCCAGAATAGGATGAAACGTGAGTCCTAGATTTCACTGTTAGACACTATCCATCTGTTAGGATGATCCTGCAAATTTCTCGCAATAGACATGACAAGCTCAGGAAACATTAAGAAGCATTTTATCCAATCCGCGTTTAATTAGAAGTTTTGCTAGAAATATCACGAAAATGAAAAGTCACATGTAGAGGTTCTGATTAGCTGATTAATACACTGCTACTATGTTTAGTAGTATTCTAGGATTTTCAGAAAAACACAAGGACTTCTAAAATACTATAGAAACCCTATATTTTCTCTACATAAAGGAACCTTTGAAGTAAAGTGCTTCTCGCATATTTTGAGACTTTTCTCTCGTGTTCAAGTCGCTGTGTAGTTTCTAGCTTGGGGGTTATGAAACTAGCTTAGGATCTGAATATATCGTTCAATCACTAAGACTGATCATCATCTTTGTTTATAAAGTTTGTGACTTCAGGCAATATCGAGGTAATACACACAGAATGCACATATACCACTAAGAGACAGATCAATTGTAGTCTTAAACATCAATGAGAAGATTGAAGTAGAGAATACCAAGTGAATATATGGTTTTTGTTTGGATAAATACACGTCTTTCAGTAGTTCCTTTAATATAAACATTCATTCTGAAGGTATAATTCTTTGAAGACAATTAATCGTAAGGTGCATAATCATGGTAAAATATAAAAACTATAAATAATGAATCTAAGCTTTCAAAATAATATGCGGTATAGTGATTTATGAATTTACGAATTGATGTCAGATGAGGCAAATAGGAATCATATTAGATGCATCCACTTAAATTTTCATATGCCAGAAATACGGACTGGATTGAAGCTAAGATGGAAACCGTAGGATTTGTGGTAACACTGCTGTCAAATGAAGAGTAGTTTTTCTGAATATTATAGGATAGATCTCTCTGAATACCTTCATTAATCTATTTTTTAGCTGGTTTTATATTTTAACTCGATTTCTATTCCATAGTCTTCATGTAATAGTGGAAGTAGCTGGAGTTGCGAACTGTGACCATTTTGGTTCAGTGATCTAGAAATACATGAGGCTCTTCACTACAAAATAAGAGTATCTAGATAATCATTAAAAACTATAAGGAACGAGATATTTTTGATAAGATTACTGATATGTACTGAGAAAACATCTCGAACTGCAGTAAAAAAGTCTTTTAACATTTGGGGATTGCTCAGATTTGTAACAGCTTTACACCCACAAAAACATGTTCTTTGCTGAAATGCTTTTGGACTCAAATCTCATTCAAATCCAAGCTATATATCACTCTCAGTATTAAGTCTACCATTTACTGTATACTATCACAAACGATTCATCATCGATTTACTTTATGATATGTGTATGTTAATATGTATCTTTCTGGTTATCTATTCGTTGTTTGAAACTTATACATATACAAACTGTTAAAAATACATACCCATTTGACAATGGGATCAATCTGCGATCTCCCTGTTTACTCTCATGGTTTATCTGCTCAACCGCATGTATAAGATATAACATACACAATGAACTTAGTATTTTTATTTGAGAAATTAAGTAAGTCATGTAAGACTTACATATTGTCGAATTTCATAAATTTACAAAAATGGAGAAAGAATATGGGATCAGCAGAGCTTAGATATATTAGCCGTCAGATCGAATTCTCCATCGGCATTGGGATGATGATCACGTAGTATTGCAAAAAAAGATGGAGTTAGAAATATAAACTACTAGAAAACGCATCAGTGGTTTGGAGATCAATAACTTATTGTTAGGTCCTGTGTAAGACTACAAATGGAGCTACAGATACGAATTTCTTTGATGTTCATTATCAAGCTGAAACGTATGTCAAATAGTCTGTAGTTTCTAATTGGTCATTTTATACAAATCACTGAATAATGTAATCTGCCTTTACAACTGATGAAAACATTGGCCACTGAGCCGGCATCCAACGGTGTTAATGTCTAACTTCAACCTATCCATGAAATTGAGCAACCGTTCACCAATGTCTTCAATGAGTTGATATCTCCCAACAGATCTGGTTGAACTCCACTGCTTACTGCTTCTCACTAGAACTCCAGGAAATACCTGATGGAGCCAGTCACTAGTGATCATATGTTGATTATTATAAGAAGGGGGTTTTGTGAGTTCAATTCTCTCGAGGCGGGATCGTGGATGTGCACTGCTGAGGAGTCCCACAATATGACGGAAAGGCCATCCAATGCTTCCACGTTTTCCATGGTGATCTAGCTTCAATTGACTCATGATCTCAACTATATAAAATCTCTATAAAACTCCCTTCTGATATTGATGAAAAAATTCACAAACCTTATCTAATAATAATGAGTTATCTAATGTTAACATGTTTATCTACATACATATTGATAACTCATGATTTCAACGATGATAATACTGAAATCTCCACAAAACTCCTTCTTATCTATAATCATATGCTCACTAGTGATTGACTTCAAGGGATGTTTCCTTGAGTTCTAGTAAGAATCAGTGACCACTGTAGTTCAACCAAGTCTGTTGTAGAGAAATCAACTCACTGAAGAAAATTGTTGAACGGTTGCTCAAACTTCGTGGATTGGTTGAAGTTAGACATTAACACCGTTGGATGCCGGCCGACTCAATGGTCTATCGGTCAAGTGCTCCGGCGCGAGACTCGTTAGTCGTGGGTTTAAATCTCGCGAGTGCGGGATCGTGGATGTGTACTGCTGAAGAGTCTCACAATGAGATGAAACATCTGTCCAGTGCTTCCAGGTTTTCCTTGGTGGTCTATCTTCAATTGACTCATGCTTTCATCTTAAATTGTTTACAAATGTTACATAACACAATTAAAACACACAAAAAACAATGTTCAATGTTTGATTTGAATAAAACAAAACAAAACCAAAAAAGGGAGACATTTTGAGCAGTTGTACAATGAGAGAAAAAAAATTTTTTTAATTTTTTTAAAAGGGAAAAAAAATGAACAAAAAAAATTACTAAGATATTATTGATTTTGTTTTGTTTTGTTTTTTCATAAATTTCTTTTTGCCGCCATTAATCTTTTTGATGAATCTTCTATTTTTTTTATCACAAAAAATAATATTGAACATCGAATCATCGTTTTTTATTGATATTTTTGAATGATTTTTCTCTCTTTTTTCTTTTTTTCTTTTCCCGTTTTTCTCTTTTTTCTTTTTTCTCTCTTTTCTCTCTTTTTTCTTTTTTCTCGTTTTTTCTTTTTCTTTTTTCTCTTTTGAATTCGTTATGGTTACCACAGTGATTATTATTATTTTTCGAATATTTTCATTTTGTATTAAGTATGTTTTTTTTCTATTAGAATATTCGTTGTAAAATTTGGGAAAAATAATGGAAAATAGAAAAACAAAAACAAAAAAGAAAAAAATAGAAAGAAATTTTGGTGATTTTCCTTTTTTTTGATTAATGTTTATTGTAAAGTAAATGATCATCAAAAGAGAGTGGGGGTGGTTGGGGGTTGTTTGTTTGTTTTTATCGTTTTGTTTTGTTGTTTGTTTGCTTGTTTGTTTGTTTATATTCATATTAGATATTATAATTACAATGGTATAATTAATATGGGCATAGAATACAATGATTATTATGATTATTGAACTTTTCGAAAGAGAAAGAGAGAAAGAGAGAGGGGGGAAGAAAAAAAAGAAAAAAAAACGAATGACTTGATTATTAGAAGTGAACATAGATTGATCACATTGAATGAAGTAGTTAGGTAAGTAGATAAATGAGGTGAATTATTTGGATTGAAGAAAGAGTAAGGTGTCAAAGACGGGAAGGGATTGTCTACTAGTGAACTCTAAAAACGTAAAAAAAAACAAAAAAAACAAGAAAATGAATCATAAGAAGGTTAATAAAAGTTGTTAGTTTAATGAACCAAACACTTTCAACATGAGAAACTACTATATAACATTGGAGACATTTACTTTAAACCGAAGAATATATCATGATTAATAAACTTTTTTAATGTAAGCAAAGATGGATAGTGACTAGGAGTGGAATCCAATGGGTTTTACTCCACTGGCTTAATCCAAGTCAATGAACTGTTTAAAATCCCTGTTAACAAACTTTAATGAAGCTATAACCAGTGATGGAAGGAGACCTAGAGGCCTTATGGACCATTTAAGTTAGTATACAGTTATGGTGGCAAAATATGGAACATTTATTAGGATAATTCGGAGACGGTTTACATAAACGGTGGACTGAGCTCATAGTGTTATGAATGAAGTGAGGAGTTGGGTATGAATAGGTTAAAATGATAGAGATGGTTAACAAAAAAACTTGAATATCTCTTATTATTCCACTATTACCATATCTTATAGTTTCTACAATTAACAGGAGTTTATTATTTTGGGATTAAGAACCATCACTGATTTGTCTTTAAATGTTCATATGTGGATACCCATTGAATACATTCCGGGCTATTGGATATGCAAATCTAACACTGAGTTAAGATATGACACTAATTGATTTTATTATTTAATAAACTAAAGATACATGGTTTACAATCATTATTATTATTAACATTAACGCTCCCGTACTTCTTATTTCTGAGGAGACCTATACAGTTGTCTAGTGCTCCTAGGTTTTCAATACTGATCTAACATTCATCAGTTCATAATCTCAATAAAGACTCTACAATATCTACAACCCTATATTTAGTATTAACAGGTTCTTTCAATAACAACAAAAAATTGGCTTTTACTACTAAAACAACAGTACATGAAGATTATAAATCTAATGTGTTATATCTCGAAGCGATTTATGAATGGTAACTTTGAAAACTATTTATGGACCACTATGACAAGTATATTTCCTATTATAACAGGACGAAACGGCCGTCCAGTGCTTCCAGGTTTTCCATGGTGGTCTAGCTTCAATTGACTCATGATTTCAACTGTGAAAATACTAAATTCTCCACAAAACCTCCTCTGATCTATTATATAATTGTTAAGTAACTTATGTATTCATATTATTATTCCCCTTATTATAAGCTTTATTTTGACCTATAGACTATTACTGTACGATTTACCATTCCTGAGTTATCCCTAGTCCATTAATTACTGTTCTCCCCTATTCACAGCCACATTTGGCCGAATCTTGCACAAATGTTATTTTCTATTTTATGGTACGATGTGGTCTGTTTGTTTGGTATATAAACCCAGTATTCTTGTGAATAATGATTCATGTTGCAGAGGCTGTTATTGGTGTTCTGGACTTAACTAGCTGGTCTAGGCAGAAAGCAGGACTGATAAGTACTCAAGACTACTCATACGAATTTTGTGTATCATTGCTCTAATCGATAATTCACTGCTCTCTGATTGGCGGGGATCATCACGTTATATATTAAACAGAGCACGCACTCATTCGATATAACATGAAGATTCATTAGATTTTACTCTTCCATATTCACTATGTAACTTATTGAGATAATCAAGGAAACTAATTAGTACAAAGATAAGATGGTAGTTGAAAGTAGTCGAAAGAAAACCCTAGAACTAGGTTTCGTGCTATTTTGACACTTATCAGCAAGCTGTACCTGTAATCTTGAGGGAACTGATGCTCGATACTGTGTCACCCAGCTCCACAATCAGAGACGTTACCGTTGGGCTATCTGGGCCGCGAACGACCTCCTGTGGGACTGAGATGCATTTTCAATTGATGGATAACTGGATGGTGATCAATTTCTTGTGTGCCGAATCGCGCGAAACCTGTGTCAAGGGTATTTTGTCGACTACTTCCAACCACCGTCTTATCCAAACATAGTGCACGCATTGTAGAGTCACCTAGATGTGATGGCCACATTGTAACTTGGTCGATAGAATTCTATCTGCACCACCCAGTGATCAATCAATTGCAGTAGAAAGATAAATAATCAAACAATGAAGTTTATCTTTATCATTTACATAAAAATAGCCCACACTCATTAGTCAACGCTGAAAAGCATAAAATGTTTGCCTAGTTTATTTAGACAAGGAATTCTATGATTTATCAGTCCTTTGGACACGATTAAATTTATGAAAAATGTACTCCGCAAGAACTAAATGTTTGAATCCATTCTTTCATGCCTCTTCTGGTTATTAACAAAACATTAACATTCCTAGCTACCCTTAAATGACCTGGTATGGCTGAGGGTGAGAGAGTCAGCTCTCCTTCTCCAAATGATGCCACATGGCCACACATATATAGACACTATCAGGCAAGTTCTACTCAATACCTTCTGACAGCAGCGGTGATACTCACGAAATTGAGAGGACGAAAAGAGAATACCTGACTCTTTAACTGGTTTGATGGGTACGGAAGGTTCACTTAGAGAAGTTGAAAAACACTGATTTCAAATAAATGGTGTACATGGACTCCAGGATCCTGAGGAAAAAATTGCATGTGAACCATTTATTGGTCAGAGGCTACCATGAGAGTGAATTTTCCAACGTTGCCCCACTGTCTTTTGGATCAGACTTTTAGGTTGAAGACTCTGGATGTGACCTCGTAAGAAAACCACGTGCTTCGGTCTGGGCACCCGGGCAGTTCCACATCCCACACACGAATCAAGTGACTTGTGTGACGGATGTGTATTCAGTGCGCCTTTGTACCAATATTTATGTGTTCAAATAAACAATAAATAAATAAGCACATTCCCAGCTAACGTGTTCATATAGACTATCTAACTTGATCATAACGTTTTCATAATTACGAACTGTTTACATTGCCTCTAGTCCCATCAATCCCCTATAAATGTCATACATACTTATATAAGTATATCTAAGATTAGATAGCTTACTATATCAATTTGTTATGAAAAATGGATCTCTTCAATGTCTGTTCTTAAAGTAACTTACTAATACACATCAGAAAATATTCTTCTAGTTGATAAATAAATCGAATACTTTTTTCTAGTTAGCGTTTTCTTAGCGAGTTGGTTTTCTACGGGATGGGGTTACTAACCTCATACCCAACCCTTCTCCTTGGGACCGGCAGTAACCCCCGGAGGACCTACAGGCGGAGTCTAAATATTAACAAAGGGAAAAGGTAGATTCTCCGATACAATACAGCATGCACCAATCGAATTACACTTGATGGAGAAGCTTTGGAGGAAGTGCAAACCTTTACATATCTGGGCAGCATCATTCATGAACACGGTGGATCAGATGCAGACGTGAGGATCGGAAAAGCAAGAGCGGCATATTTACAAATGAAAAACAACTGGAACTCAAAACAATTGTCAACCAACATCAAGATCAGAATTTTCAATACAAATGTCAAGACATTTCTAATGTATGGAATGAAAACTTGAACAACTACGAAAACCATCATCCAGAAGATACATGTGTTTAATAGCAGTTATCTACGCAAAATATATCAGATCCGTTGGCAAGACACTATAAACAACAACCTACTGTGGGAGAGAACAAACCAAATTTCAGTGGGGGAAGAAATCAGGAAAAAGCGTTGGAAGTGGATAGGACACACATTTAAGAAATCACCCAACTACGTCACAAGGCAAGTCATCACACGAAATTCTGAAGGCCAAAGGAGGAGTGGAAGACCAAAGAACATATTACGCCGAGAAATGGAGACAGACATGAGAAGAATGAACAAAAATTGGATAGAACTAGAAAGGAATGCCGATGACAGAGTGGGTTTGAGAATGGTGGTCGGCGGCCTATGCTTGATTGGGAGTAACAGACGAAAGTAAGTAAGTAAGTAAGTAAGTGATAAATAAATCATCTTTACAATTTTTATTTCTCTAACTGAATTATATAATACTTATTATCGATTTGTATAACACAAACACATCAGAATTATAATCACAAGGGGTTTTGTGGAGATTTCAGTATTTTCATAGTTGAAAGCATGAGTCAATTGAAGCTAGACCAGCAGGTAAAACCTGGAAACACTGGACGGCCGTTGTGAGATAAGAACTCACTGATGACATTAACACCATCGGATGCCGGCTCAGTGATCTATCGGTTAAGTGATCTGGCGTGAGACTGGTAGGTTCTGTGTTGGAATCTCGCGAGGTGAGATCGTGGATATCAGAATTATATTCTATTACTGGATATCATTGAATATATTCATAAGGAATCTAAACAACACACAGTTGACCAACATTAGACAAATGAATCAGTCTAGGGAAGTGTGATAATAACAAGAATAAACTGACAACAAGACTACAAAACAAAAAAAGAAAAGAAAGCTGAACTAAATCTAGAGGATACTACTGAAAAAGTATGCTTGTTTATCCTAATGAAAAGCTATATATATACATATCTACATACATGCATTCTATATATAAACTACACAATGACTATTACTACTAACACTTTAGATAAAAATAAGTAAGGCAACAACATGCAATATAAAAAGTAATGGTGGATCAGTTGAAGTTAGACATTAACACCGTTGAATGCCGGCTCAGTGGTCTGTTGGTTAAGTGCTCTGGCGCGAAGCTGGTAGGTCCTGGGTTCAAATCTCGCGAGTGCGGGATCGTGGGTGCGCACTGCTGAGGGGTCCCATAATAGGCCATCCGGAGCCTCCAGGTTTTCCATGGTGGTCTAGCTTCAATGGACTCATGAATTCAACTATGAAAATAATGGTAATTATTTGACTTGGTGATGATTACGCAACACTTACGTTGTTTTTCTTTAATATACAATTAGTTCACTAGTCCATAAAAAAGATACATGATTGAATTATGTATTGGAAGGTCTATTTATTAAAAGAGTCTATAGAAACATGATAAATAAGATGATTGTTATCATTACTCAATGGTAACAAGTATTTGCAACCCTGATAAGAAGTGAAACATGGCCGATAAGGGTATAGGATATTTGTAGGCTACTAGTATTCGATCATAGGTGTCTTCGAAGCATTGCTCGTATATCCTGGAACCACTGAGTAAGTAATGCAGTTGTTAGGAAACAGGTACTAGGTAAGGATGGCCAATCTATTGATGAAGTAGTGAAACTTCATCAGTTGAGATGGCTGGGACACGTGTTGCGTATGCCCAACCACTGACTGCCCCGACGTTCAATGTTTTATGGTGTAAGAGTAGGTTGAAAGAAAGCTAGGGGCGGCCAGACCAAAACGTGGTAAAAATCCATGAAGTCACCGACAATTGGACTGAGCCATGTTAGTAGGTGTAGACTACCTGGTTGGGATTCTCAAAATGATAGCAATCGATGGTTAGAGAACTTGAATGACATGGTTCAAAATCGTTTGCAATGGTGAAGGTGTATCCAATCTTTGTGATCTCTCAAATTCTAATCTTCTGAATTCTTCATGTCTCTATCATTTTTCTCTTTCCAAATTTGTTTCACTGGATTGTACTCCTTCAATAACATCTTCAAACCCTAATCTTGCACATTATTGCTTATACTCTTACTACTTCTACCACTATGAGATTTGAATGAAAAACTGTATCTCTGTGCTAATGTGGTATGACAACTTGAACTGATCTACGTACGTACGAAGTTCTACGTTGTGACTGACTGACTGACTGACAAGAATTAATAAATAGATTAGGAAATACCTGTATATCTGGTATGAAAGAAATCTGAATCTAAAATTGAATTATGAAGATGTACCTATCACTACTCACTAATGTTCTGTCCCAATCAAGTATATATATATATAAGTAAGCAAACATGACTAGTAGCTAGGAGTAGTATGCAGGACGCGCGTTTGGCCTTATTTGGGACTCATCAGCTGGATGTACTTGCATCTCAGTGTTGATGCTCACTCTGGAACTCGAAGATTCCACTGCTATCCACTATCCATCTTTGCTTATAATGCTTGTGAATTAAGGTAATGTCGAGGCAATATGCACAGTTTGCACATAAGCCAATAAGAGACTGATCACTTGCAGTCCTAAAACATCAATGGGTAGATTCAAACAAACAATATTAAGTGCATTTATATATATTAGTATCTAGGGGATTTGATTACATTTCCAGTAACTGTAAATGAATTAAAATTCACAATTATAGATAAAGAGTCATTGTGGTTTGATTAGTTCACAGTAGTAGTAGTAGTAGTAGTAGTAGTAGTAGTAGTAGTGGGAGTAGTTGTTTAATGAACGGGAACACAAGTGGGGTTAACCAAACGTATAGAATCTTTTAGTAAAATATCAGAACCATGCATTAAATTTCTCATTGAAAAATAGGCAATCAACTGTCCTAGACTTCATTAGCCCTTCGTTTTCACATCAATCAATCTCTATTCTGGTTCTCCTTTCTTTGATCTTCTTAACATTCTGCTACCAGACATTTCACTTTCGATTGATGCTATAGACTACTTATATCTGTCGACATGAGTAGTACACATAGTGGTAGGCATTCTAGTAGTACTAGTATGAAACATTAGCATTATATTATCTCCGGTAATTCGCTATGTACTTCAAATCAACTAGAAGGTACCCATACCTTTCAAATGGATAGGTGAATTGCAGTCAAAATTCAATAATAGATAACAGGACATTAGTATAAGAAGTGAATTATATGACTACTATCCTGAATATCTCCCATTCAAAGTACTGTTTATTAAATAAAATAAACAATTGAGAAGTTTGGCGTTCAAGAAGGAACTAATATTGAAACTTGAAGATTATTCATTACCTTCAACCATGTAATAAACATAAACGTAATCAGAAATGCATAGAGTAAATGAATCCAATTTTTTTCAGGTTTAGGGTTTCTTTTGTTTTTTGTTTTCGATAAAGAAATATCACAAAGCTGATTCGATGAACATAAGTTGTAAAATAGACAGCGACACTAGTCCCCAAATGCCCTGGTACGGCTGAGAATGGGTAGATTCCGCTCTCCCTCTCCAAATGCTCTCACATGGCTACACGTATATAGCCTCTGCCAGGGAAGTTGTAATCACTACCTTCTCATAGGAACGGTGTTGTTTACGAAATTGAGAGGACGAAAAGCGAATGTCCGGCTCTTTAACCTGGTTGGTGGACATGGAAATGCCATTTAGGGGAGTTGGAAAATCCTGATTCCAAACCAATGATGCACATGGGCTCCTATATTCAGACGGAACAAATGGCGTATGAATCAATCGTTGATAACCGGCTACCATGTGACTGCATCTCCTCACGATGACCCACTGCCTTATGGATCAGACTTTTAGGTCTAAGGCTCCGGGTGTGGCCCCCTAAGAAAACCACATGCTTCAGGCTGGGCACCCGGGCAGTTTCACAGCGCACACAGAAATCAAGCGACTTGTGTGACGAATATCTATTCCTTGCCCCTTTATACCAATATTTATGTGTTTAAATAAATCAATCAAATAAAGACAATAATAACAAGCTACATAAAACTGTACACATTTTTTTCTATTTATCACTTAAGGTTAACTACATATCGAAAATGACATGGTTAAATCGAAAATCATTAAACTGTCCTAAAGAGAAAAACGTTTTTTTTGCACAGATACATGAAAAGAATGAAAATTGTCTAAAAAAAAGAAAAGAAAAACCAGTTTTGATGTATCTGTGCCATACACAATTTGAAATTGATCGAATCTAATATTGATGACTTGTCAAGAGATTTTATGCACACACACACAAACAAAAGAGACCAAACAACCAACAAACTAGAAAAGGTCAACTGTAAGACATATCATATATGTGAGAAGGGATAAATGAACAGAAAGGGGTTGGGGAAAGAAAGAGAGAGGGGGGGAGGGGAAAGGAAGAGATAGATGTAAAATGTAATTAGAAAGTACAGTAAATTATAGTACTATTGTTGATATTCAATTTAATAAACTATAACTTTGTAAAGTGATATATACCGATGAGAATAACAAGGGGTTCCTGTTGGGATCTATTTATAGAACAATACTATGCATATATTTTTTTCATTGTACATTGTTAAGTACCTAAACTATTCATATTCATGTTCCTCTCATTATGAGCTTTATTTTGACCTATGAACTATTACTATACGATTTACCGTTCCTGAGTTATCCCTAGTCTATTCATTAGAGTCTCCCACGTTCACAGCCACATTTGGTTAGACCTTGTATAAATGTTATTTTCTATATTATAGTGTGATGTGGTTTGTTTGGTTTGTATATAAACCCAGTGTGTTTGAAAAACATGATTCATATCGTAGAGTTTGAGATTGGTGTTCTGAACCCAACAGTCAGGGCTAGACAGGAAGGAGGACCGATAAAGACTTTTGACTACTCATATGAAGTTACACGTCGTTGATCCGATTAATAAATCACTTTTTTGTAATGATAAGATGAAATTATCATCAAAACTAAGGGATTTATATCACTGAATTGTTTATATAAAAAACACATTGACAAGTATTAATTATCAGAAGGGGTTTTGTGGAGATTTAGTATTTTCATAGTTGAAAGCGTGAGTCAATTGACCACCATGGAAAACCTGGAAGCACTGGACGGTCGTTTCGTCCCAATATGGGACTCCTCAACAGTACGCATCCACGATCCCGCACTCGCGAGATTCGAACCCAGGACCTACCAGTCTCGACCCAGAGCCCTTAACATTGACGAGTATAATTATGATCATATATATGATTGAAATGCCAGTATTGGGTGTTACAGACTCTGTTTCTTTATAACAGTTTTGATGTTTTGTATTTTAGAACAAAGAGTAGATTTAAGTAATTGATTAGTTATATAAACATTAAAATTACTTTTGAGATGGCGGAGAAGATTTGTAGCTCAGGTGGATGATTTTGATAGTTTTTTTTTCTGAGCTAGATGGTTTGGTCGTGCAGCTTTCATCGTCCTTCTGATCGACATCATCAGCATAAACTTCAGACGGCCGTTTCGTCCTATTGTAGGACTTCTCAGCAATGTGCACCCACGATTCCACCTCGCAAGATTCGAACCCAGGACTTATCAGTCTCGCGTGCCAAACAGACGAAACGGTCGTTCAGTACTTCCAGGTTTTCCATAGTGGTTTAGCTTCAATCTACTCATGATCTCAACTATAAAAAATTACTAAAATCTCCCCCGAACCCCCCTTCTGATAATTTCATCTTACCTTTTTTTAAAAATCATTTCAACAGATTAGGTTAATTACATGAACAATAATAATACCGCCAACAAAATAAAAATGACCTAATCATCTATTCAATTCATATTTAATTAAAGCTTCAGGATGTACTCTCTGTATATCTCTCTAGACAAACAGCAAGCTACTAACATTGAACTAACAATGTCTGAAGGTGAAAAACGGGTTGTTCTTTTTTTCCTTTTTGAATATACTACTCATATATAAGTAAATACAATAATGATACTATAACTAGTAAAATGATAAAGATATGGAAGAAGTAAAAAAATTAAACAAAAAAACTTGAGATGGTGGAGAAGATTTGTAGCTCAGGTGGATGATTTTGATGGAGTTCTGTTCTTTGAGCTTGATGGTTTGGTCGTGGAGCTTTCATCATCCTTCTAAACGACATCATCAGCACAAACTTCGGGTAAAAGTGAAGTGTTTGAATTTCTCAACATTTGGTTCACATCTTGTCCTGTGCAGGAAAATTATGCAGAAACATAGGAACAAAAATCAAACCAATAGGAGATACAACCAAGCTCAATAAAAGCCAATCAACGTCAAAGTGCACAGGACAACCTGTGAACTACATGTGAAGAAATTCAAACACTTCACTTCTACCTGAAGTTTGTGCTGATGATGTCGTTCAGAACGACAATGAAAGCTCCACTATCAAACCATCCAGCTCAGTGAACAAAACTCCATCAAAAACAAAAAAAAAACTGAACGAAAACACAATAAACAATCAATACTAAGAAATAGAAAAAAAAGCGATGGAAACTAAGACAATATACTTGTAATGACTATGGACAAACTGACAGATAGATATCAATATCACATATATATACGTATATAATCAGTTGTGAACTACTCAAAAAAGAAACTGCTTCCCAACTAATTATACACTACAGAATACTAATTGAAGCAAATGTAATAAGTTTATTATTGAGGTTGTTTCTGTTGTTTCTTTTTTGGTTGTCTAATAACCTACCTGACTAATGGAGTAATTGTTGAATGATCTTTAATACATTTGAAGGAACTGAAGAAAGTGATAAAATGAAAATGTTCAATTTATTTCTTGTATAAATATATATATATATATGAACTTCATAGTTGAATTCATGAATCGATTAAAGCTAGATCATCTGGAAGTACTGGACAGTCGTTTTGTCCTCGTATGGGACTCCTCAGCAGTATGCATTCATGATCCTTTTCGTAGAATTCGAACACCTAACACCTTCAATTTCGCTAAAGAACACTAACTTTAATCGACTCATTAATTCAATTATTAAAATTACTACTACTAATACTACTAATTCAATGTTAAAAAAAAGAAAATTTATTTACCTACCGTGGAATTTTCGCTGGTAGTAACCACATTGTAGGTGATGTATCAGTTAAATGAATTGGTGTTGCTGTTACATCATTTGATTGTACATTGGGGATTTTCGGATTAGGATTAAAATTGAATAAACTAGTAGGTGAATGATATTGTCCTAAAGTCTAAAAAGTATCAAATATAAATATATATAATATTCAGAAGGGGTTTTTGTGGAATTATAGTATTTACATAGTTGAAAGCGTGAGTCATTTAAAGCGAGGTCGTGGATGCGCACTGTTGAGGAGTCCCATAATAGAACGAAACGGCCATCCAGTGCTTCCAGGTTTTCTTTGGTAGTCTAGCTTCAATTGAGTCATGATTTCAATTATGCAAATATATAATATTGTTTAATATATATAAGTAAATACAATAAAATAGTTTAATAATCCAATGTATCATTCATTTTGATGAAGCGATTAAAAGATATCTTTTGTAGTGAACAAGAACACAAATGGGGACAATCGATTTCCGGATTCGAGGTCGTTGCTGAGCACTCCTGAGAAGTACCGTTGTGGTCTATGCTACTGATGTCGATGGATATAAGTAGTATGTATTATCAATTGAAAGTAAAATGCCTATAGGCAGATGTTATAAACGGTAGGATACTCGTTATAAGGCTAGGGTCTCTTGTTTTAACAGTCCTTTCACTTTTTACACGTATGTGGGACGTTAATTTACCTTAGACGAATATCTAGACTAGATTCCCTCCCATTGTCTATTCTACAGGAATTCAACGCAACTCAGATCAAGAACACGAGATTAGCCTGATTATAACGTCAATATATTTCCACACACCCAAAATCCGACACAATCCAACAACAAGGAACAGTCGATCGATAATAATCAGGATAGAGGAATATATGACACATATAATACCTGTCACACTATCTACATATCTGACTCAGCAAAACAACCAATCATTATCATCTTCGCACGCACATTAGCAGAAGATTAAGATCAACGAAAAGAGAACCACAACAAAGAATGATTAGTGTGGAAACGAAAGAACAATGAAGTCTAAGACAATTGATTGACATTTCTGTAATTTTGTATTGAAATACGTTCGATTGTCCCTACTCATGTTCTCATTCACTACTAGAGTAAGTAACTAGGTGGAACTAAAAAACAGTTATTGTACGTGAAGTGTATATCTAAATGGTTTACAATTCTATTCAGTATTTAATATCTGGAAAGATGATGTAAAACTAAGAAGTAAGCAGATATAAAGCGATAGTATCTTCATTGGAAGTTAGTTTTTCTCATGAACTAATGATGTGAGGATTGTTGAAAACCTGGAATGTATACGTATGATCATCTGTAGACTCAAACTAGGACCATCATACCTAATGGCATCAACGATACTATTGACTCATGTAAATGGAATTAAATAAAGTAAGAGTATAGTACAAGGACAATCTTGTGATAACTAAGAACTTTAACCAGTTGTTAGCTAATTAATGAATATATTATTGGAAAAATACACAACAGTATCATGAAGCCTTTACGCAATTAATAAATATGTCGAAATAATTGGCATGATGTTATATCTATAGATCGAAAAACAACGATATATAGATTTGTCCTCATGAATATAGATGCCTGTCTGCTCAGTAGTTCAAGCGCGAGACCGAAGATCACGGCGTTTGAATCCCACGAGCGGTATCGTAAATGCACACTGTTATTCATGTTTGAAATTTGTGCAAAAAAGAAATCAGAAATCATTTCCTTGATTAGTACTGACCGGGTCACTCCAACATAATTTTACCCCAAAATAATTTATATTCATTACTTCACTCAATTCATGCTATGAATCACTTTTCATAAATCTCGGATGACTGTAAGGTTGAATCTTAACTCAGGTTAGATTTAGTATAAAGTTCATAAACACTAATTAACATTGACATTTCAGTGATTGGAAAATCAGCTTTTATTTTAGTGAAGATTCATTTTCTAAGGTCGACACTTTATTCATGAACCTTTCATTATCCTTCTGATAAAACATTATCAACCTAAACTTCGGGTAGAAACGTGGGTATGAAAAGTAGAAGATACTCGTAAATTACTTGTATTTGACCACAGATATCTTAGAAATATTGCTCGCATCTGCTGGGATCACCGAGTAAATAATAGTGGGGTTAGACACAAGGTGTCAGGGAATGATGGTAAATCAGATGATGAGGTTGCCAATCTCCATCGACTGAGATGGTTAGGCCACGTGTTATGTATGCCTGAACACCGATTACCACGACACGCTCTGCTGACTAGTATTGGGGATGGTTGGAAGATAGTTGGAGAGGCCAAACCAAAACGTGGCATCAGTGCTTGAAGTTACTAACTTCTAACCTGAGCCATGTTGGTAGATGCAGACTACCTAGTTGGGGTCCGCGTGATTATTGTAACGAAAGGTTGGAGACTCTGTGTGACATGGTTCAGAACCGATCACAATGGCGTAGGTGTACACTTTTTATCTTCCCTTAAACCTTAAGATTAAAATTGCTTCATATCTGTCTTTCTTCCTGTACTATATCCTTATATACAACCATTCTTTTATATATTAACACCACTAAACTGACTACTTCTATGAATTCAGTGTTCATCTTGTTGTGCTAACGAGGTATGGCAACCTAAACCGATGCATATATGTGCCTGGTCCTACATTATAGCTGACTGAGACTGATAGATAGTTTTATCAATCTTTCTTCTATCATTGTCTAAATATTTATGTTGGTTAACTTGATTCTTGAGCCTGTATTTCTCAATGATTTTTTCCCCAATTTGGTCAATTTCGATTTGTCTATTGGTTGCATTCTGATTTGAATACGAAACTTTTAAGAATTCTCTAGTTGTCTTTGCATTTCCTATGTCCAAAATCTCAATATTTTCCTAGTGGAACGTATGTTACTAACTTTCCACATTCATTGATTTAGGCAATGATAAATCATGCAGCTTAACCGCATGTTGGTTTCTTTTCACATAAGATGAAGGGGTCAACTACTTCGTTCGATGTTGCGTTTCTTACATAGATGATATTCAACTTCCATTGTTATCAGTATGGGTTGGTCGTCTCGTCTTATTGTAAGACTCCTCAGCAGTATACATCCACGATCCCGCTCGCGGGTTAGACATTAACACCGTTGAATGCCGGCCAGCTCAATGGTCTAGAGCTTAAGCGTTCACGCGCTAGGCTGAAGGCCTTGGGTCCGAATCTCGCAAGAGGGATCGTTGGATACGCACTGCTAAGGAGTCTCACAACGGGACAAAACGCTCTTCCAGTGCTGCCGGGTTCTATTATTCTACCATTTCAATCATTACTTCGATTTAATTGGTGTATGCTCTGCTCGTTTTCAAAATAGCCTTAATAATTTCATTACAGTTGTGCATATACATTTTGTATACCCTCTATCAAGATCTTTCAGTGAATAGGCTAAAAGTACACATGCTGAAATCAATTCAATGTTTACATTTAAACTGTATAAAATAGAATAAACCATTAATTACCTTATGGTTTAGAGCTATCAATGAATATGGTGTATTATTTGACCAATTCTGAAGTTGAATTTGTTGTTTCAATGTTTCAACATCTAATGAAACAGTAGGTAATGGTTGTTGTTGTTGTTGTTGTAATGGTTGTTGTTGTGGTGGTGGTGGTTGTTGTGGTTGTTGTCCTATTGTTTGTTGTGATTGATGTGTATGAAGTTGTTGATGATTACGTTGATCATGTAAAGTTGTTAAAATATTATAAGTTAAATTAGGTAATATAGTTTGAATAGTACCAGGTGGTGCAAGATTTAATACATTTGGAATGGTTGTAGTTAAAAAATTACCAGCTGATGTTAATGTCCCTGTAGAATTTATATATGGTGTAGGTGAATTATAAGTAAAATTTAAAGGGCATGAAGGTTGAAGATTTACATCAGATTGAATACCAAGTTGTGGAAATCTGGTTACTGTTGTAGAATGACCTAATGATTGTAATGGAAAATAGGTTATAGTTTAGTAAGATCGTTTAAAACATGTTGAGGGTTTAAAATGAAATAGGCATTAACTCTATTTGAGCAAATGATAACCATGATTTACTTATACATGGATGCATAGTACTGACGTATTTAATAATCGTGTATGTAGAATAAGGTTAAATGCCCTAGTACGACCGAGAGTAGGGAGAGTTCGCTCTCCCTCTAGAAATGCTCTCACATGACCACGGGAATATAGCCTCTAACAGGGAAGTACCACCCACTGCCTGCTCGTGGAATCACAGTTGTTTATGAAATTGAGAGGACGAAACGCGAATGTCTGGCGCTGTAACCTGGTTGGTAGATACGGAAAGTCCACCTAGGCGATTTGGAAAACCCTGATTTCAAACCAATGGTACACATGGGCTCCGGTATCCTGAGGGAACAAATGGCATATGAATCAATCGTTGGTCATCGGCTACCTTGGGACCGCATCTCCTCACGATGCTCCACTGCGTTGTGGATTAGACCTTTAGGTGAAAGGCTCGGGGTGTGGCCCCCTAAGTAAACCACTTGCTTCAGTTTGGACACCCGCACAGTATCACAGCTCTCACGCAAACCCAATGAGATTTGTGTGGCGCATATATATATATATATATATATATATATATAACATAAAATATTTAATAGTTGAATTCATGTGTCTATTTAGGCTAGAACACCACTGGAAATCTGAAAGCACTAGACGGTCATTCCTCCTATTATGGGACAGCTCAGCAGTTAGAATCCACGATCCTGCATATGGGACGCGAAGCCAGGGACTACAGTATCGCTCTCGAACGCTTAACCTCTAAATAACTGAACCGGCATCCAACGGTGTTAAAGTCTAACCTTAAACAAACAACTGTATTGCGCGACCATCCACCATTGTCTTCAGTGAGTTACTGATAATAATCATCATTCGTTCACTAGTGACTGGCTTCAAGATGTGTTTCCTGAAGTATTAGTGAGAAGCTGTAACCAGTGGAGTTCAACCATGGATTAGTTGAAATTAGGCATTAACACCATTGGATGCCGGCCCAGTGGTCAAGAAGCTAGGAGTTCGAGCGCAAAACCGAAGGTCCTGGGTTCGAGTCCCGTGTGCAGGATCATAGATGCGCATTGCTGAGCAGTCTCATACTGGAATGAAACGGCCATCCCATGATTGCAAGTTTTCCATAGTCATCTAGCTTTAGTCGCCTCATGAATTCAACTATTAAATCACTACAATGTCCACAAACCACCGTTCTGATATAAAACATTGTTTAATGCATTAGTATGACTTATGCTATCTTTTGTAACATAACACATTGAGACCAGGCTTATAACTGTAGAGGATTTTTAAACAAATGAATATATAGCTATTAAACTCTAAGAAATGATATAACTAACCATTTGGTAATATAGCTGCAGTTGGGAATTCAATAGGATTTGAATGATGAATATTTTGATGATGTATACCTGAGGATTCCATTGTTAAATTTGATGTAGCTAAAGGTTGTCCAACATAATTGTTAGATGTTAATGGAAATGATTGAAACTGATTGAATGGCATCACTGATTGTTTAGAAAAATTAATAATGAAAAACAATATTTTAGCTGTCAGAATTGTAGTTTAGTGGCTATAATGAATAATGGTTTAATTATAGCATTACACGAGCTATTTACTTACTTAGTTACGCCTGTTACCCCTCGTAGAGGAGCACAGACTGCACACTACCATTCTTAATCCACAATGTACTTCCTATCCACATCCAACATCTTTTCCTAATTCCCTCCCCAGCTGAATGTCTGTTTGTTCTCTCCCACAATAGGCTGTTGCTGATAGTATCTGGTCACCGGACATTGAGTATCTTGTGTAGACAATTTTTTTAATAAATACTTGTACTTCTTTGATGATAGTTGTAGTAGTTCTCCACGTTTCAGCTTCATACAATAGAACCAACTATCTGGACGTTTTGATTGAAGATTCTGACGTTCATGTTTGTTGACGGTTATTTTGAGTTCTATATCTTCTTCAACTGTAGAAATGCGACCCTTGCTTTGCCAATCATTGCCTTTATATTTACATCAAATCCTCTTTTTCATCAACGATACCTGCCGGGTACGTGGAAGTTTCCATATCTTCCGGATTTTTACCATGGAGTGCGATTGGGCTTGTTTTCTCCGTGCTGTATTTGAGGATCTTGCTTTTTCCTTTGTGTATGTTGAGGCCTGCTGATGCGTAGACTGATGTTACACTAGTTGTCTTCATCTGCATTTGTTGTTGTGTATGGGATAGAAATGCTAGGTGATCTGAAAAGTCCAAATTGTCTAGTTACATCTAAGCTAACCATTATATTCTGTGATATTCGTTTGCCGTAAGTATAACATTTCGATTAAAAAATATCATGAGAGAGTATTATGTGAAAATTTATAAGTCACATGATCAAATCTCTAACTGCCAACATTGGTTTATGTAGCTAATTAGTAACACCAAATGTCTTACCATCAAAAGATATTATTCTAAGATTACGACGTGACAAACAGCATAACGAAGCAAGTGCTAACTTGGAATCCGGAAGTGAAGCGGAAAAGAGGAAGACCAAAAAAACACATGACGCCAGGAAATAGAAGCAGATACGAAAAGAATGGATAACAACTGGAAAGAACTGGAAAGGACTGCCCAGGACAGGTTTGGATGGAGAGTACTGGTGAGCGGCCTATGCTTCTCCACGAGGAGTAACAAGAGTAAGTAAGTAAGTAAGTTATGACATGAATTATTTCATAGTGAAATATACATTTTAAAACCAAAAAAAAAGTGGAAAGACAACATGACCATTCAGTTATCTGTCAGGACATTTCATTATCCTTTTTCTAAAAAGAAACCCCCCCCATACCTAAGGAAAAGGTCAATTATTCACATGAGATAAATGGCAATGGTATAGTTACTTAAAAAAAACTCATCAAACTGCCGTTAACATTAAACATTGAAAATTAATCAGGTCAAATTAAAATTTGCATAAATCAAACTTCAATTCATTAATGGTTAGTGTTTTTTAATGAAGCTAATGAAGTGACTGATGACAACTTGGATAGAAAGTTTCTTAAAAAAAGAAGAAAAAAAGGGCAACATTTCCAGGTCAGTAGTATGATTTGTTTCAAAAATATTTGGTTCACACACACACACCCCATAATCTCCATCTTGATATATAGAGGTTAAGTGTTCGCGCGTGAGATATAAGGTCATGGGTTTGAATCCCAAGAGCGGTATCGTGGATGTGTAATGCTGATGAGTTCCATACTAGGACGAATCGAACGTCCAATACTTGCCGGTTTTCTATAGTGGTCTGGCTTAGATTGCTTCGTGAACCCAACTACTGAAACATTTTATTTTACATATTCCTGGTTTCCATAAACTTTCTCAATAGTTCTCAACAAAAAAGTTAAGACATAAATGAATCACTTGTTACATTCTTTGCAATGTATTGCATTATTAATTTATAAGCATCTGAATAACTATTCTATCATTTCACGCTCAGTAGCTTAGTGGATAACGTGATGGCGTTTGAAGCGAAAGGTACTGAGTTCGAGTCCTAGAGTGACTATCAACTCTGAAATGCAGGTACATCCAGCTGACGAATCCCAAATAGGACGAAATGCGCGTCCTGTATTCCACGGCCACCCACTATATTTAACGAATATAATAATTTATCATTTTTATAGAAAAAAATAGTTATTAACTGAAGTTATTCGATATAAAAATGTCATAATTCAACTTACATGATGCATAAGCAAGTGATACAAATGCCGATCCTGAGTTCTGTAAATTTTGATTGATATTCTGATAGTGTTGTTGCTGTTGATGTTGTTGTTGCCTTGATGCGAGAGCGGCTGCAGCTATAGTGGCTGCAGCTGTAGCTGCCGAATCAACTTCATTTGGTAGAGCTAAATAGACAAAGAAAATTGTTAATAATAATAATCAAATAATGATAGGAATAAAAATTGCAAGCACTTTAAAAATAATGTTAAATCGACTTCAGTGGAATTTAGTTCGAAATTCGTTGATGATCGAGAAACATCGAACATTTGCTTCGTATTAGTATTGGAGTTCATAGAAGAGAAAATATCTACGACCAAATCACTGGGGATAGGAACATAGAACCATTGATATGGAGAATACTTTTAACCTTAAGACCTTTGAGACGGAATCTGCTAGTTGTGCACCAGAAAATGGCCAAAACATCTTTTCTCAGATTATAACATTACCTCAAGTTCGCATCTAATTGAATGACTAAATACGATTGTACATCTATAAGTGGTAGTCATCAAGAGGTGACCATGTTTGGGATGCCATTGAAAGATACTACGCTTAGGGTAGTCATGTCCACCTGAATTTCTTTGACTTGATTCTTGTAGGATTCATGAGTGATTACCTGTGAAGTGTTCTATACTGAGATGATCAGGTACTAACTGATGATGTTTATAATAACGAACTTACATGAAATGGATTCGAATCTTTAGAAGAGAATCAATTTTTATCAAGCTTGAATACATAGTTTGCTAATGATAAACCATCTTTAGGTTATTCAGGTTCGTAATTTCCTAATAACTATTTTAAAATATTCAACAACTGAATCTAATACGTTGAAAATACTAATTAATTAGTAATAAATTTCGTTTGCATCCACGATCCTGCTAAGAAGTCCCACAATAGGACGAAATGACCGTCCAGGTTTTCCATGGTTATATAGCTTCAATTGGCTAATAATCTCAATTATATAAAATATGAATATCGTCAAGTTATATAGTCCGTAGTCGGAAGGCGTTATTAAATAGCAGTTACTCAGGAAAGGACCTAACCATCCTAGTAACAACTGGGAAGGATTGCCCAGGACAGAGTTCGATGGAGAAAGCTAATGAGCGGTCTAAGCTCATCCATGATTGGGTAATAGGCGTAAGTAAGGATCAGATCATTTCAAAAAATTTCAATTTATTATTTCTTCGTGTTATATAAACTAATATTATGTTAAATTTATTTAGTATTATTTGCTTGAATCTTCCCATTGATGTTCAGGACTGCAACTGGTCAGTCTCTTATTGGTATATGTGCATACTGTGCATATTCCCTCGATATAGCCTTAATTCACAAACATAGTAAGCAAAGATGGATAGTGTTTAGCAGTGGAATCTAGAATGCGCGTTCCATCCTATTTGGGACTTGTCAGCTGGATGTACTTATATCTCAGAGTTGATGTTCACTCTGGGACTCAATGAAAAGATTCAAACAAACAATACCCAATGAATTTAAAAACTTCGCCCTATTGCACAAGCAAGTGGCTATCAGGAATCAGTAGCTGAGTGGATAAAGCGATGGCGTTTGAAGTGAAATTACTGGGTTTGAGTCCCATGGTGAACATCAACTCTTCCTAGATGCAGGTCCATCCAGCTGACGGGTCCCAAATCGGACGAAACGCGCGTCGTGGATTCCACTGTTAGACACTATCCATCTTTGCTTAATATAATCTTGGATTACATACAGAATTAGAGAATTGATTGTCATAAGCTTTTATGTACAGGATTTATTTTCACTCTGAAGTATATTAAGTGGAAATTCTTTTAAAAAATAGTAAGAGAGATTCACGAATAACGTTTTAAAGTACCTCCTGGAAATGAGTTTTCATTCATTTTTAACTTTATGGTAATATATTCTTTGCATGAAAATCTTTTGTAATCTATAAATTAAGTATTATTGTGATGTGCGCTACTGATGTCGACAGATATAAGTAGTATGTATCATCAATCGAAAGTGGAACACCTGGTACCAGAAGGTTAAGAAGATCAAAGAGAGAGAACGAGAACAAAGAATGATTAGTGTGAAAACGAAAGAACAATGAACTATGAGACGATTGATTGACATTTCGCAAATAAAGTATTTACTGTATGGTTCACAGATTTTACTAAGATATTCTGTCCCCACTTATGTTCTCATTCACTACAGTATAACTTACCAAATGCATTAGGTAATAAACTTCGTTGTTTCACTAAAGCATTACTTGAACTCAATACTTCTTTTGGTAGAGCTCGTTTCGCTTCGACCTATAATGTTAACAAGAAAAAAAATGAAACAAATCAGATGATTAGTACTGAAAAAAGGGACTTTTAAAAGTGAGTTTATGGTATTCACCAACATTTTATGGGTAATTTAAGTAAAGTGACGAAAAAAAAACACTCAAATATCTAAGGATTTAATTTATATTTCTCTCATAGTACTGTCAAAAAACAATATTGCTAGACAATAGGCAGTGCAGCTAATCCATGTCAGGTACAGACAGGTATCTACCTCAGTACAATGGAAGTTGGTCGCGCAATTTCGTGGATTGGTTAAGGTTTGACATTAACACCTTTGGATGCCGACTATCTCAGTGGTCTATCGTTTAAGTGTTCTGGCGCGAGACTGGTAGGTCCTGAGTTCGAATCTCGCTCGCGAGGCGGGATCGTGTATGCGCACTGCTGAGGAGTCCCATACTAGGAAGAAACGGTCGTCCAGTGCTTCCAGGTTTTCCATGATGGTCTAGCTTCAACTGACGCATGATCTTAACTATATAGAATAGTAAGGACTTGGATTTATATTCACTGTTGAAATGAGAAAAATTAGTTGGTGTGTGATAACCATGATCGGTGCTTCAAGAAGTTGAAGAAACTGATTCATAGTCATATATATTGCCCCAGATGTATTGATTTTAATTTTCCCCGATATTGAGAGTTTTAGTTTGTCACTGTTATAACTTGTGACTGAGTGGATGCCTTGTTAACCTATAACGTAATAAGACCGCCAATCAGAGAGCTGAGAATTATCGATTAGAACAGTGACATACGGAAACCGTACGAGCAGTCTAGAGTACCTGTCGGTCCTACTTCTGCCTAGCCCAGCCAGTTAAGTCCAGAACAGCCTCTGAGGTATAAATCATTATATTTCAAACATACTGAGTTTATATACCAAACAAACTGACCACATCGTACCATAAAATAGAAAATAACATATGTACGAGACTTAGCCAAATGTGGCTGTGAATAGGGGGAGTGGTAATTAGTAGACTGGGTGTAATTCATGAATGGTTAATCGTATAATCATAGTCTGTGGGTTAAAATAAAGCTTATAACAAGGGGGACACAAGTACGAATACCTTAGTTATATTGCGACTATACGATAAAAGATATATATGCATCATATTGGTCCATAAATGGATCCCAAAGTTACCATTCATAATTCTCTTCGGGATACAACAGTCACCATTTATACCAAAAAAAATTTCAAATTGTGCCCTTGATGTACACTTTTTCCTTATTATCCTCCCTATGATTACTCTTTCAATTTCTTTAATACCTCCTACTTTGTTCATTTCATATTCTGGGTTAGAAACTTCGACTAATCTAACTTCATCCCTAACTGTATGACTAATATAAACTTACATTGGGGAAAAGAAGAATTCACTGTTTATAATAAGAAAGTATTTAGTCAAAATAAAAAGGATCATAAATAACTTATAAATCAATAAATGGATGAACATTGATGAAATATAAACATCACAGAATAATCGATAAAACTTCTGTTTATCGTAAAAAACCCTAACGACCAATTATGGAAATATCATTTGATTGATAACTCCGCCTGTAGTTCTTCCGGAGTCTACTGCCAGTTCCAAGCCCGGATAAAGGAGGAGGGTTTGGCATGGGGTTAGCGACCCCATCCCATAGAAAACCAACTCGCTAAAAAAACGCTAACCAGAAAAAAATTATTTAAATCTTTTATTGATCTTTTTTTTCTTTCAAGAAAAAGTTAAGGAAATGAATTATGAATGATTTCCATTTTTGATCATCTTGGTAATTTGATTGAGATAATCTGTGGATTTTGATAACAGTAAGTGTCTCAAAAGTGAATACGATAAGTGAAACATTCAGTGCCTAATTCATACTGAAATCAGTAACCAATCTAAGTAAAACAATCGTTGTAGTATGCAAGACTTTCGATCTTGTATGTGAATGCTTTACCTCCAGACTTGTAGGACTTTGGATACTGGTTAAGGGATTTAGAGGTTAAGCTTGAGCGCGTTGGAGTTGAGATCCAGTGTTCGATTCCCGGTTGAGAGGTGGTGAATACCTACTGATGTGGAGTCCTATATAAGGACGAAACGGATTTCAAATCCATCTAGCTTTTCAATAGTTGCTTAAATTAGACCTGTTCATGATTTTAACAAAATCTAAAAAAATTTCGACAACCATATACCTAATTATAATAGTTAAATGGTGAGAAAAATTGAATTCCAAGTTAATGATACAAATGGTAATAGTCTCATGACCTAGTTCTGTTATGGTCTTATATCAAGATAAAAGAATTGTCTTGTAATCCCTTATTGTTATTGGTTAATTAGTCAAGTTCATAGTGCAGTGTTAATCATAGATTAGAAACAGTTTTGTTAATAAGTCTAACACCATTTTTAGTTTAAATTCACTGGTGTTGTTTGCTTGTATCTTCCGTTTATTGTTTATGATTGCGACTGATCAATCTCATATCGGCGTATGTACATCCTGTTCGGATTGCCATAATATAACCTTAATTCACAAGCCTTATAAAGCTAAGTGGATATCGCGATGGCATTTGAAGTGAATGGTACTAGGTTCGAGTCCCACAGTGAACATCAACTCTGCAATTCAGATACATCCAGCTGACGAGTCCCGAATAGGACGAAACACATCCTGTATTCCACTTCTAGTTGTTATCCATCTTTGCTTATACCATATTTTGATCTAGAATTTTCATGAAAGTACACAAGGAATATACATTCAGATGTACATATTATATGAAATTATAAATTATGTTCAGCAGGTGGTTTGATAAGTAACTTCATTAGACTTTTTTTCAAGATATACTAAGTTAGTTTATAAAAACTACGGGCTAGTAAATGATGATTGATTAGCATAGTAATAAAAAGAAAATGAATTTAAAGAACCAGTGTAGCGTTGTTCTTTTAAACAGACTGTTATATCTAGGGCTTTAGATTCTTGTTATGCCGCATACCACTCGACTACTTGAACGATCGAATCTGCAGCGTCGCAAGAGAGAAAATAGAATGTTATTCTCATAAACAATGTCAAATATAGTACAAAAGTCTCATGTATTTATAGTTTTTTGGCTGAAAGTAAATCATCATTTTGGATAGCCAATATGCTTAAAGGGGTTCTTCTTATTCATCTAATAGGGAAGCTACACGTTGACATTCTAGAATGTTCCTCTAGCGGTGATTGGGTGGAATGTCTTCATCTCTTTCTGGGCTTCTTGAGTTTGCCAACGAGCTATCCTTACACAGACCATCAATAGGTCAAGAAAAATATTTTAAATGTTCACAGAGTTGTATCATTAGCAGACAGAGTGTAATTAATTTTCTGCGTTGATAATATGTAGTTTTGAAATCTATTATTTAACGCACATTTAGAATTTCAGGTGATTGAAGGTAGTTGGCAGGAAATCTAGTTTGAATAGAGTTTCGAACTCGTTAGCAATAAACAGGAAGGTATAAATGCAATCTTGAAGAAAACTGATGTTTTCAGCAAACTTTAAACAACCAATGTACAGACTGAGTTGATACCACTGAGCATTTAGAATGCGATAGGTTAGGATGCGATAGGATAGATCAAATGAAGGATGGAAAGTTATAAGCTTAAGCTGAAGTTATTCAAATTCAAATGATATAGCTACATAATCTCTGTTAAGCAAGTGACCTCTTCAGTATGGCCAACATTATTGTTTTGAAATGATATCAGTTTCTTTAAAAGTAAAGTTTAACCCTGTTAGTGAGTTTTAACTAGTATTAAAATGTTATAACTTGTGGCCTGGATGCAGTGTTAATGTATAACGTGATAATACCGCCAGTTAGAGAGCAGTGAATTATCGATCGGACCAATGAAGCATAAAAAGTGTACAGTCTAGAGTACTTATCGGTCCTGCTTCCGATCTAGCCCAGTCAGTTAAGTCCAGAACACCAATAACAGCTTCTGCGGTATGAATCAATTATTTCAAACATACCGGGTTTATATACCAATCAAACTGACCACATCGTGCCATAAATTTGAAAATAACATTTGTACAAGATTTAGCCAAATGTGGCTGTGAATATGGGAGGCAGAAATTAATAAACTGGGGATAACTGAAGAATGGTTAGTCGTATAGTAATAGTTCATTGATCAAAATAAAGCTCATATTAAGAGGATGATGAATATGAATAGTTTAGTTGGTTAACAATTATACGATAATATATATGCATAGTATTGCTTCATAAATGGATCCCAAAAGTTACCACTCACTATTCTTATCAAGATATAACAGAAACTTAATTCCAAGGCTTACTAGAAACCACTACTAACTACGTAAAAACATTATTAACCGAACATCAAATAAGCAAAGGTGGATAGTGGCTAGCAGTGGAATACAGGGCACGCGTTTCATCCTATTTGTGACTTGTCAGCTGGATGTACCTGCATCTCAGAATTCGTGTTCACTCTGGACATATGCCAATAAGAGACGGAACAGTTGCAGTCCTAAGCATTAATGGGAAGATTCAAACAAACAACACTAAGTGAATTCGAATATCAAATAGTTTAAAGAAATTATGCCCCATAAAAGAGCTAGCGATCTATTCGCCCCCTAAAACTGTTTTATAGATTTTCTTAGGACTGATAAGTCTTCTAATTGAACGCTATATTCAGTTTCCTAAGCTCATCGAATAACTCTCAGGTTAAATCTATACAACAACTTAAACATGAGAGAAAAGATGCCAAATATGAAAGAAACACTTTACTTCCAATGTTTGTTGTTATACAGACAATCTAGGGGGGGGCGGTTATAACATTTTAGATAATCTTGAGCTTCCAAAAAATTCTGGAAAACTATTAAACATAATAGCAGTATAGATAATCAACCAATCAGAAACGCAGCATGTGATTTTACATTTTCTAGATAATTCTGATAAAACGTCTCTTGAATGCTGATTGGATAAAAAGTTTCTCAATGTTTTCAAAGCTTTTTTATTTTACTTTTTTCGAAGAATTTTCTTTATCACCCCAATACAGACCATTAATGAATTATAGATTTTTGAAAGGTCAATAATCAAAAAATTTCAGAGAAACCACCTCAATTTATTGATGTATGGTTTGCTATTTTGAAGATGTATGTATTATTATATAGTTGAAATCATGAGTCAATTGAAGCTAGACAACCATGGAAAACCTGGAAGCAATGGACGGCTGTTTCGTTCTAGTGCGGGACTCCTTAGAAAAGCGCAGCCACAATCGCGCGTTGCGAGTTTTGTACCCAGGACATATCAGTCTCGCGCGCGAGTGCCTATTCGCTAGACCACTGCTATTATTATTTATTTAAACACATAAATATTTGTACAAGGGGGCACCAGATATATATACGCCACATAAATCTCACTGAGCCGACATCTAACGTTGTTAATGTCTAATTTCAACCAATCCACCAAAATTGAGCAACCATTCATCAATATCTTCAGTGAGTTGATATGTCCTAATAGACCTGGTCGAACTCCACTGGTTACTGCTTCTCACTAGAACTGCAGGAAATACCTCATTCAGCCAGTCACTAGTGAGCACATGATCATTACCAGAAAGGGTTTTTGTGGAGATTTTAGTAATTTTATTTAGTTGGAATCATGAGTCAATTGAAGCTAGACAACCATGGAAAACCTGGATCTTGGGTTCGGTTCTCGCGAGGCGTGATCGTGGATTTTCACTGCTGAGAAGTCCTACAACAGGAAGAAACGGCCATCCAGTGCTTCCAAGTTTTCAAAAGTCGTCTTATTTATTATTATTATTATTATTATTATTATTATTATTTAAACACATAAATATTGGTACAAGGAAGCACCAGATACATATGCGCCACACAAATCTCATTTGATTTGTTTCAGGGCTGTGATACTGCTCAGGTGCGAAGACTGAGGCAGGTGGTTTTCTTAGGGGGCCACACCCCGAGCCTTTGACCTGAAGGCCTAGTCCACAAGGCAGTGGAGCATCGTGAGGAGATGCAGTCACATGGTAGCCGGTGACCAGCGACTTGTTCATACGCTATTTATTCTTCCCGGATACTGGAACCTATGTGCACCATTAGTTTGGAATCAAGGTTCTCCAACTCCCCTAGGTGGATTCTCCATATACATTTACCCAGTTAAAGCACTGAACATTCTCTTTTTGTCCTCTCAATTTCGTAAACAACACCGTGGCAACGAGAAGGCAATGAATAGGACTTCCCTGGAAGAGGCTATATATTCGCGTGGCCATGTGAGAGCATTTGGAGAGGGAGAGCGGACTATCCCCACTCTCGGCCGTACCAGGGCATTTGGGGGCCAATGGTCGTCCAGCTTCAATTGATTCACGATTTCAACTATATAAAATATTCAATACTTGTCTGACACTGAAATAGTCATTTTTAATAAAAGTACAAAGTTATAAACTAGACAATTGACATTTGAATATGTTGGCAAAATGATTTTGATAAGATTATCTTCTTTTTTTTTCTTTTTGTAAACAATCAGTTTATAACAATAAAATTGACATTAGAGAGTAATGTCAACTAGACAATATATGAAAATAAAGGAAGCAATAAGAATTTGATTGGATAACGCGATGGTGTTTGAAGTGAAAGGTACTAGGTTCGTGTCCCAGAGTGAACATCAACTCTGAGATGCAAGTACATCCAGCTGACGAGTCTCGAAATAGGACAAAGTGGCAGGCGTCCTGGATTCCACTGCTAGCCACTATCCATCTTTGCTTACAGTAATAAGAATTTGTTTTTGCCTGGGATGAGATAGTTCAGAAAAATGAACTTTTCAATACATATACATGAAAGATCCATAATCGATCATAATATTTTGGATGGAATTTATAGTGTTTAAGTTGGTGGGATCACCTTCGTAAAACGAGATAAGACCTTTAACTAATCAATTTAAGATCATAGAAAAAATCAAAGAATTATCGCTATTCCAAAAAAACGCAATCGGTTTTCAACGTTACTTATACAGTGTAGCCATTGGATATAATAGATAATCATGATCCCACAGTGATCAGATTCAGTTAGTTGCTAAACATTATTTTGATAGGATGGACTTAGTAGAACTGCGCTTAGTCGAAATTTTGTAGTCACAGTAAAATCTCAACTACATCAAACATTACCTAACTTTCAATATACTTACATTATCCTTAACTATTACTCTGTAATCAGCACTTGTATAACTATCCGGGAACATGAACATTTCAATCATTTTCAAATGACATATCACAAAGACGGCCGTTTCGTCCTATTGTTGGACTTCTCAGCAGTGCGCATCCACGATCCCGCCTCGCGAGTAGTCCCACAATAGGATGAAATGGTCATCCAGTGCTTCCAGGTTTTCCATGGTAGTCAAGCTTCAATTGACTAATGATTTCAACTATGAAAATGCTGAAATCTCCACAAAACCATTTCTGATTATATCACAAAGAGTTAAAAGAACGTTAAAACTACATGTTCTATGTCACAGTTAAGAAACGTATTTGAAATAAACATAGATAGATAGGTAAATCAAACTTCTTAGTCTTGGTTTCTCATTTTGCTTAGTTCTACAAAATTCTGAGTAATCATCAATTTTGTTTTAATGAAACAACAATGAATCATTCTGATGGAGTTTTGTTCTTTGAGCTGCATAGTTTCGGTCGTGTGACGAAGATGCTCGTGGAAAAAAATATAGTTGTTCTCGAATGGAAGCCTACTTTTTGGTGAAATTCTCTCATTTTCGAACAACGAGTAGTATACTACATTTATATGATTTTAAGATTGTGGAGAAGATTTGTAGTTCAGGTGAATGATTTTGATAGAGGTTTGTACTCTGAGTTAGATAGTTTGGTCAACTCCATCATAATCATCCACTTGAACTCTACATCTTCTACATCACTTCAACAATGAGTCATTGTAGGGTTTCTTTCCAAAGAAAAACGCAATTCGGTTAAGTTCCCGATAAAAGAAACAGCTTGGAACTAGGGTTAATTGTAATATTTTAATGTATTTGAATTCAAGACTAACTATTTATATGAGCAATACTGATACTGTCTATATGATCTAATCAAACTTAGAAATAAATAACAATCAAAATTGATTTTGGTGTATATGTGGATATGCTTAAAGGATCAACTAAATAATTCATTAGTATTAATGAAAGTTTCGTGGAGAATTACGACATCCATCGTCAAGAAGGTACAAATATTTACAAATAGTTATCTACGCAAAATAGTCAACATTCACTGGCTGGATGCTATCAGCAACAGTCTTCTGTGAGAGAGGACAAACCAACTTCCAGCTGAAGAGGAAATTAAGGAAAGACGTTGGAAGTGGGTAGAACATACATTAAGAAAATCACCAAACTGCATCACGAGACAAGCCCTAACTTGGAATCTGGAAGGGAAGTGGAAAACAGGAAGGCCAAAGAACACATTACACTGGGAAATAGAATCAGATCTGAATAGGGTGAATGTTAACTAGAAAGTACTGAAAAAGATTGTCAAGGACAGAATTGGATGGATAATACTGGTGTGCCTCCTATGCTCCTCCACGAGGGGTAACAGGCGCAAGTAAGTTTCATTTTATATTCATAAATTATATCTACAGGCTAAATAGATTTCTTTCCTTCATCTCTTATTTCATTCGAATTCTTCCTCTTCTTCTTCTTCCTTTTTTTTTTCTCTTTCTCTCCAGTAAATAGAATTAAAGAATTTGAACTTAACAAAAAAAAGTGATTATTCCCAAGAGTAAAAATGACCGAAGGAAACACAACTCATCAATACTGAATATACATTTACATACATAACTTATATGGTAATTAAATAGACAAGAAACTTGGGGAAAAGATGAAGAGGAAGAAATCGAAGGGAATAGTTAAATGAACAAATGAACACCCTTATAATTGATGATTGAAGATGATATTTAAGTCAGTTCATTATTATAGAACTATGGATTATCAGGCATAACCCTAGAAATAATCGTCAGAATGAACGAGAATGAAAATTATAAGCTTGTTTTCAGTTACAGTATTAAGATTAGCTATCATTAAGTTCAATTTAAAACTATCACTATTTACATGGTAAGAAGAGATGGATAGTGGCTAGCAGTGGAATCCAGGACGCACATTTCGTCCTATTTGGGGCTCGTCAGCTGGATGTACCTGCATCTCAGAATTGATGTCCACTCTGGGACTAAAACACAGTACCTTTCGCCTCAAAGGCCATCGTGTTATCCACTCAGCCACTGAGTCCTGATAGCCACTTGCTTATGCAATGGGCAATACGCACAGTATGTACATATGTCAATCAAAGACTGACCAGTTTTAATCTTAAAACATCACTGGGAAGATTCAAACAAACAATACTAAGTGAATGTATCATTATTTACACTTTAAGGATTCACTACTATGATGGATATTTATGAATATCAATCATAATCGGAATGAGGTTGTAGAGATTGTACTATTTTGTTGAAATCATGCGATAATCTTAGTCAGACAATCACTTAAAAATTGGAAGCCCTCGACGTACGTTTTGTCGTAATTTGGCGATCCTTTGCAGCGTGCAATAACAACTCTACAGCTAACAAGTTAAATCTATGACCTTCGTTCATGGAAACGAATGCTTAAACTCTAGACTACTGAGTCGCAATACAACTTTGTACACGTCCGACTGTAATCAATCCATGACATTACTTACTTACGCCTGTTATCCCACCAATGGATTATAGGCCATCGACCAGCATTATCCAACCCACACTGTCCTCGGCCTTCCTTTCTAGTTCTAACCAATTTTTGTTCATTTTTCTCATGTCTCTCTTCATTTCTCGGCGTATTGTGTTCTTAAGTATTTCTCTTCTCCTTTAGTCTTCAGGATTCTATGTGAGTGATTGCCTTGTGACGCAGTTGGGTGCCTCCCTCAATGTGTGTCCTATCCACTTCCAACGCTTCGTTCTGATTTCTTCCTCCTCTGGAATCTGGTTTGTTCTCTCCCACCGTAGTTTGTTGCTGATGTTGTCTGGCCAACGGATCCAAAGTATATTGCGTAGACAACTTTTAATAAACACCTGTACCTTCCGCCCCGTACAATAGAACTGTCTTGACATTTGTACTGGATATCCTGACTTTGGTGGTGGTTGACAGACAGTTGTTTTGAGTTTCAAATGTTCTTCAATTGTATATATGCTTCTCTTGCTTTGCCCATCCGCACCTTCACATCTGTATCAGATCGACCGTGTTCATCGATGATGCTGCCCAGATAATCCATGATATTGCATTATCATTTTTCATTATCTTTAGTACGTGATTTCCTCACTCATCACATGCCTGAACTCATTTGGATACTATTTCGAACTAGAATTCCTAACTGGATTTGATAGGAAATTCTCGGAGTTCTACTAAGACAAAACGGAGATCCAGTATTTCCAGCTTTCCATTAGTTATCTAACATAAACTGATTTGTGATCTTAATCAAATAGATCATAGCTATCATGCTTTCATTCTGAATGGTAACTTTAGTTCATAAATTAGATGATTAAATCCACAGATTTTATATCAATAACGTTCTATGATGTACATCGGAGGTGCAGCTGTGTTCCAATACATGAAAAAGAGTATGGTTCACGGACGACTTTTATTCGAACTAACTTCATAAATATCAGACTCTTCTACATTACACTGTTCATATAATTTATACTAGATGAAGGACGTTTGTCATGTCATCACGCACTTTACGATGTCCTTTCTATACTTTGATGACAGACGTATTTTCATAGATTTAAATCATACAAAATACCTAATAACAATAACCCTCTCACTACAAGGCTCTTGATAAGTAATAACATTTTTGAATTTTCGACAAGATATAAAAGACTATCACTAAGACTTTACTGATTTCACCCTATTTTTCTTCGATAATATAAAAAATAAAATGGATGGTGCCTAATAGTGAAATCCAGGGCGCTCGTTTCGTCTTATTTGGGATTCGTCAGCCGGATGTACTTGTATCTCGTAGTTGATGTTTACTCTAGGCGCGTCCTGAATCTCACTGCGAGCCATCACCAATCTTTGCTTATAACATTGATGACTTAAAGCAATATCGAGGTAATCCGTACAGGACGCACATATGTCAATAAGAAATTGATCAATTGCAGTCGTGAACATCAATGGGAAGATTCAAACAAACAATACCAAATGAACTTATAATATAACATGGTTTATAATACTCTATTATAAAGTGTAGTAATTATATAATTTATGTGTTGTGTATTTCTTCAGTTACATAACTAGATTTCAAGATCATAAACATTGGGATATCATGAATTGGTGAATAAAAAAATTGATTGAATACAAACCATCACAGTTACTTTTTCAGCAAATCTAAAAAAAACCTATGAATGCTACTTCGTAATTAACAACAAAACTTCCATCTCGTTTATAATCATTTGACCAAATGATACCAGTTTGTGTATAAAGTTAACTTTATATCAAGTAGCATTTATTACTAACGTGTACTAATCATGTTTCTAATAGGATTGATTTTAGTGACTGAAGTTAGTGTGCAATTTTGAATAGACCTACACAATGATACCTTTGAGGCAACAGTTCCTCACAAAATCACATTCATAGAGTGGGTAAATTAAGCTTTGAAAACACGGAATCCATTGCAGAAAGAGCCAGTACGCTATAGTGTTAAAGTTTTTATCAACCAAATTTGCTGGAACACCGTACTACACCACTGTTCATAAACACGTACAATATACAACATTGCTACAATAACAAAATGATTGCATCTTAGATAATATGTATACACAATGTCATTGTACAGTAAGCAAGATACCTAAAACATTTTACTTTTAAATTCACATAGCATTGTTCATTTCAATCTTCCCATTGATGTTTAGGACTGCGACTGGTCAGTCTCGTATCGGCTTATGTGCATACTGTGCCTATTGCCTCGATATAGCCTTAATTCACAAGCAAAGATGGATAGTGTCTATCAGTGGAATACAGGACGCCCGTTTCGTCCTATTTAGAACTCGTCAGCTGGATGTACCTGCATCTCAAAGTTGATGTTCATTCTAGGACTCGAACTCAGTACCTTTCGCTTCAAACGCCATCGCGTTATTCACTCGGTCACTGAGTCCTGATAGCCACTTGCTTGTGCGATGGGTTGAAATTTAAATTCATTTAGTATTGTTTGTTTGAATCTTCCATTGCTCTCTTTGCTCAATTTCTACTTAAAAGAGGAAATTGACTTTATCCACTTGAATAATCACATTACTTGTAAAATTTGTGAGGTTTGTGTCATAATCAGTTATAGTTGAATAGTTTTCAATCCATTGAACTTAATCAACTATACTACTGAATTCTGTGAGTAGTACATTACAATTTCTGCATATATATATTCAACATTTTTCACTGATGAAATACGTCACAATGGGTGTATACTAAATAGTGACATTTATTAAAAAGGAAATGTTTCATGAAATATACTACTGTTAGTTACTATTAGTTATCCAGGACAGAATGGGTTAGAGAATGCTGGTCGGCGACCTATGCTCCATTAGGAGGTAACAGGCGTAGGTAAGTAAGTAAGTAGGTTTCGTTTTTATTACGTGTTACATATACGTCTCAAAACAAAGTGTGACAATCTAATAACAACTAATGAAGCCAACTACTTTATACAACTAGCTATGAGTATATATAGAAATTATAGGATAATTTATAGTTTTGCAAAACACTAACACGGCAAGATAAATATTGACAAGACAAGCACTTGTATATAACATTAATAGACTACTAATATAAAGATTATTATTATCAGAAGGGTTTTTTGTGGAGATTTAGTATTCTCATAGTTGAAAGTGTGAGTCAATTGAAGCTAGACCACCAGGAAAAACCTCGAAGCACTGGATGGCCATTTCGTCCCATCATGGGACTCCTCAGCAGTGGAGTTCAAACCATGTCTGTTGTGAGATAGGAACTCACTAAAGATAATTGGTGAACGATTGCTCAAACTTCGTGGATTGGTCGGAGTTAGACATTAACACTGTTGGATGCCGGCCATCTCAGTGGTCTATCGTTTAAGTGCTCCAGCGCGAGACTTGTAAGTTCTGCTTTAGAATCTCGCGATGCGTGATCGTTTATGCGCACTGCTGAGGAGTCCCACAATAGGACGAAACGCCCGTTCAGTGCTTCCAGGTTTTCCATGGTAGTCTAGCTTCAATCGACTCATGATTTCAACTATGAAAATACTGAAATCTCCACAAAACCTCCTCTGATTTATCATTGAGACTATAATTTATGAATGACTTTTGTGTGACTCCCTAGTTACTTTGAGAATATCCACCTACTTACTAGAGCTAAATAATGATTATAACCCTATACAATGAACAAAGTTGATGATTTGCAATTGATGGTTAAGATGAGGGATTCGATTTAAGGCTTTCATTACGAACTTACATCATCTATGTTACCAAGACATTATTTTACTAAACGGATGAATGAATTTCGCACTAAAATCCAAGACCTTGTTATCTTAAAGCTGATTGGTTCATTCATAGAATTATATAATCTCACTTCAAGTATATACTGATTACCCTCTTTATAAAAAGCTTTCCACCTAGGATTTCTTCAATAACCATTCATCTTATATCTGTATGTATATATATGAAAGACACTAGGATTGATTTCTTTACTGATTATCAACACTTAAGAAATTGAATATTCCAGGTTATCCATAGTAACCAATTTATTGTTTATAGAATTTATTAAACTATCAAAATTCAATTGAAAAATCAATCGATAATAAGAAGATAATAAGAAAGAAAAAAAAGAAAAAAAGTGCAAATTTTTATGTTTAGAAAAAAAGAAAAAGAAAAAAGAAAAGAAAAAGAAAAGAAAAAAGAAAAAATTGTTCTTCTTATTATAATGAAATAGACAACTTTATTATTTCCCTATTGAAATTATGATTTCCTGTTATACTATAAAATTGATTTAATGAATAACTTAATATGTATTAATCAAGAGTTTAAGTTGTCTTATGATGTATACTACTGAGTTGGATAGATAATATAAGTAGTATGTATCATCAATTGAAAGTGAAATGCCTGGCAGTGGAAGGTTAAGAAAATTGGAGAAAAGAAAGAAAAGAGAACATTGAATGATTGGTATAGAAATGAAGGAACAATGAAATCTAAGGTGATTAATTGACATTTTTTGCAAATGAAGTATTTACTGTATGGTTCTTAGATTTCACTGAGAGATTCTGTCTTCACTTGTGTTCTCGTTTATTAAATCCTTAATAAGCGATATCAAACATCAAAGTTTATTTGAACTCGGAAAGTAATTTGTTTGTAATTTTAATAGTTGAGATCATTAGTCAATTGAAGCTAGACCACCATGGAAACTTGGAAGCAATATATGGCCGTTTTATTTTAGTGTTGGACCTCTCAGCAGTGCGTATCCACGATCTCGCCTCGTGACATTCGAACACAGGACCTATGGGTCTCGCGCGCGAACGCTTAACCTCTAGACCACTGACACGGCATCCAACGGTGTTAATGTCTAACTTTAAATAATCCAAGAAATTGAGCGACACATCCACCATTGTCTTTAGTGAATTACTATCTCATAACGTACCCAGATAAACTCCACCGGCCATCCAATGCTTCCAGGTTTTCCATGATGACTCGTGATCTCAACTATTAAAATTACTATAATATCCACTAAAACCCCATCTGATATTGATTTTTATTTATTAATTAAAAGATATTTACAATACAGTTCCATTCAGGGTAATGTGTTAGAGATGAATAAATTTTTCATATTGATTTGTCATGGTATCAATGATTTATTCTCATTAAAAGACAAAAACTTTTGTCTTTGCGTTATTTTACACGATTGTTTACGTGTAAATAGATCTAAGTGTCTTATTAAGTTTGAATGTGATAATGTCAATTTCGGTGAGACTATAGTTGATGGACGATATTTGAGCGACACTGAAAAGACCTTTAGGATGTCCACCTACATACTACGTCTAAATGAGGGTTATAAACCAGTATGAGGAATTAGGAATTATATGTACAGTTGATAGTTAGCGTGCCCTCAAATGCCCTGGTACGGCCGAGAGTGGGGAGAGTCCGCTCTCCCTCTCGAAATGCGCGTATATAGCCTCTGCTAGGGAAGTCCTACCCACTGCCTTCTCGTGTCATTACTGTTGTTTACGAAATTGAGAGGACGAAAAGTGAATGTCCGGTGCTTTGACCAGGTAGGTGGACACGGAAAGTCCACCTATGGGAGTTGGAAAACCCTGATTCTAAATCAATGGTGCACATGGGCTCCAGTATCCTGAGAGAACAAACGGTGTATGAATCAATCATTGGTCACCGGCTACCATGAGACTGCATCTCCTCACGATGCTCCACTGACTTGTGGATCAGATCTTTAGGTCAAAAGCTCCGAGGTGTAGCCCCCTAAGAAAACCACCTGGTTCAGTTTGGGCACCTGGGCAGTATCTCAGCCCTCACACAAATCGAATGAGATTTGTGCGGTGCATATTTATCTGGTGCTTCCCTGTACCAATATTTTTGTGTATAAATAAATAAATAAAATGATAGTTAGCGTTAAGAATTAGATTTAAGGTTTCCATCACAAACTGACATAAGCTATAATGGTAAAACTCTATTGAGCCAAATGAGTGAAATAATTTCGCGCCAAAATTCAAGACCTGTTATCGTAAATCTGATTGGTTTTTCTATAAATTATAGTCTCACTTCAATTTCTGTCAAATGAGTATATTGTGATATGTTATTTACTTGCGCCGTTTACTCCTCGTGGAGGAGCATAGGAGGCACACCAGCATTCTACATCCAACCCTGTCCTAGGTAATCTTTTCCAGTTCTTTCCAACTAATATTCATCTTTTTCATATATGCTTCTATTTCCCAGTGTAATGTGTTCTTTGGCCTTCCTCTTTTCCGCTTCTCTTCCGGATTCCAAGTTAGGACTTGCCTCGTGATGCAGTTTGGTGATTTCCTCAATGTATGCCCTATCCACTTCCAACGTCTTTTCCTAATTTCCGCTTCAACTGGAACTTGGTTTGTCCTCCCCCATACAAGGCTGTTGCTGATGATATCTACATTATCTAAATTTCCTATTATATTAAATTAATTATATTTGTGGAATGGTAGTCTGCTTATTTTAATAATGTGACTTAGTGAATAAGACATTCGAGCTTCATTCAGACTACTATGTTTTATCATACTACACTGCTATATGAATACATACAAAATTTATCCAGCTCATAGTCAATTATGTCAACCTGTATCCCATGGATGATGTAATTGGATACACTTATTTCCCTTCAATGCAATGACTTTATTTCTTTAAATATGTGTGAACTTGGAAGGTAATAAAACACAATTATGTAATTATTATCAGAAAGGGGGTTTTATTAAGTTAAATCAATTAAAGTTAGACCACCATGGAAGACCTGGAATCACTGGATATATTTGAAATAACTAATCTTAGACAATTGATTAAAATTTTTATCGAAAAAAACCGCCTTGTTTCCGCTGTTTTGAAGTAGTGACCAACTATCCATGTTACTGTAACAAATCATGATACTTGTTGTACCGACTTATTTTATTATTTCCTTTTGTCAATATCCTAAACGACATACATTTTATGTAAATCAGTGACCAGTGGAGTTCAACCAAGTCTGTTATAGAGATATCAACTCACTGAAGACAGTTGTTGAACGATCGCTCAAACATCGTGGACTGGTTAAAGTTAGACATTAACACCGTTGGATGCCAGCTCAGTGGTCTATCAGTTAAAGGCTCTGGCTCGAGACTGGCAGATCCTGGGTTCGAACCTCGCTCGCGACACGGGATCGTGGATGCGCAATGCTGAGGAGTCCCATAGGAGGACGAAACGGCCGTCCAGTGTTTCCAGGTTTCCCATGGTGGTCTAGCTTCAACTGACTCATGATCTCAACTATTGAAATGACTATAATATCCACAAAACCTCTTCTGATACTAAATATTTAATTGTCAGAATGGGAATTTGTGGAAATTTTAGTAAATTTAATAGTTGAATTCATAAGTCGGTCTAAGATAGACTGCCGTTGAAAACCTGGAAGCACTGAACAGCTGTTTACTTCCTCGTATAGGACTTCCCAACAGTGCGTATCCATGATCCCTCACGCTAGACTCGAACACTTAACCTGTAGACCATTGAACCAACACCCAACAATATTAATGTTTAACTTCAATCTATCCACGATTTTTCGCAGCCCTTCACTCATTGTCTGAAGTGGATAACTGTTTCACACCCGAAACCGATCGGAATTCACTGGTTACAGTTTTCAATGGTGATTTAGCTTAGATCGACTCATGAATTCAGCCATCAAAATATTTAATTCACCTAATAAAAGCAAATGAGAAATTTTGTAACATTCACCTCACATTCAATATCGCTTCTAACTATAATAAAATTACTCACTATATATACCAGATAAACTAAACTGTTTTAACGTGTACCCGTGGCGAGTCCACCTAGAGGAGTTGGAAAACCCTGATTCCAAACCAATCGTGCCCATGGGCTCCAGTATCCTGAGAGAACAAACGGTGTATGAATCAATCATTGGTCACCGGCTACCATGAGACTGCATCTCCTCACGATACTCCACTGACTTGTGGATCAGATCTTTAGGTCAAAAGCTCCGAGGTGTAGCCCCCTAAGAAAACCACCTGGTTCAGTTTGGGCACCTGGGCAGTATCTCAGCCCTCACACAAATCGAATGAGATTTGTGCGGTGCATATTTATCTGGTGCTTCCTTGTACCAATATTTATGTGTTTAAATAAATAAAATAAATATACCCGCCTGTCAGAGAGCATCGAATTGTCGATCGGACCAGTGACAAACGAAACCGATACGAGAGATATGGATATGAATAGTTTAGCTAGTTAATAATTATATATATACGTATCATATTGGTCCATAAATGGATCCCAAAAGTTACCATCCGTAATTCTCTTTGGGATATAACACTTACCAAAGTGTAATGTAACTGTTTATCGCTTATTACATTAATATATCATAATTGTAACACATTTAATTGTTCTAACTAAAAGTACATTCATAGTGGGAAGTTTAATTATGTAATGTAGCTATAAACTACTTATAATACGTTTCTAATTAGTAATATATCACTTATTATATAATTTATGTTCATTAATACCTACTAATAGTCAACGGGTTAGCAACAATTTTTTTGTATTTTTACAATTAGTTCATATAGGATAGAGAATGGTCATGTCAAGATTAAATGTCAACACCATGTAGGAACTAATCATACTCAATCTATAAATCTTGTATATTGAATATGAATAGATTAGATTAATCTGTTATATAGTTACTACTATTAGAACAGAAAAGGTATGGTGTTACAATGATTACCTTTGGTGAATTAGTTTAACTAAGGTATTATACTTTCATAGGAAGTATTTCGTTCAAAATTTACTTAGTATTGTTTGTTTGAATCTTCCCATTGATGTTTAGGACTGCGACTGGTCAGTCTCTAATTGGCATATGTACAAACTGTGTGTATTGCCTCGATATAGCCTTAATTCACAAGCAATACAAGCAAAGATGGATAGTGGCTAGCAGTGGAATCCAGGACGCACGCCAATTAATCCTATTTGCGACTCGTCAGCTGGATGTGCCTGCATCTCAGAGTTGATGTTTACACTGGGACTCGAACCCAGTACCTTTCGCTTCAAACGCCATAGCGAAGTGAATTTAAACCTCACCCCATTGTACGATCAAGTGGTTATCAAGACTCAGTAGCTGAGTAGATAACACGATGGTGTTTGAAGTGAATAGTACTAAGTTCGTGTCCCAGAGTGAACATCAACTCTGAAATGCAGGTACATCCACCTGACAATTCTCAAATAGGAAGAAACACACGTCCTTTATCCTACTGCTAATCACTATCCATCTTTGCTTATAATACCTTCACTATTATTATCTATACTTCCTTCCTTACTCCTGTTCATCCTCGCAGAAGAGCATAGACTGTTATTATTTATGAACTAATCTTATTACAATGATGACAATTAAATCATTTTAGCCATTGAAAAGATGTTCAATGAATAATAGAAAAGAAAAAAAGGAGTTGAATTAGTTTCAAATGTTAATCAAATTAGATTTAATTCAATTTTCCCCTATTCAATCAAATTGATTATTCTAATTGAAATTGAATCAAATTCAAGTTTTTGTTCTTTGCTAACTGTATCTATTAACATTGAAGTGATTTAATTGTTCAGTCAAGTAGAATCATTCATTGAAAATTGATTATCAAGAGAAAGTCAAATTTTCATAGTTGAAATCATGAGTCAATTGAAGATAGACTACTATGGAAAACCTGGAACACTGGACGGCTGTTTCGTCTTATTGTGGGACTCCTCAGCAGTGCGCATCCACGACCTTCCTCGTGAGATACTAACCCAGGACCTGCCAGTCTCGAGCCTGAACACTTAACCGATAGACCACAGAGCCAGCATCCAATGGTGTTTATGTCTAACTACAATCAATTCACGAAGTTTGAGCAACGGTTCACCAATTGTTAAATGTTGTCAACCAATTTTAAAAATGAGAATCTTTAATACGAACATCAAGACAGTTGGTACTAATGTATAGAGCTGAAAGTTGGAGAACTACTGTTGTGAACAACAACATGAGTAGGTATAATCGAATGTATTTGAGCACAACACTACAGACTATCTCACTAAAATCTGACAATCATACAGTAAACACTTAATTTGCAAACTATCAATCAATTGTCTCAATCTTGACCATTCCTTCTGTAAATAACAGTCCATCTTCTCTGATTTCATTGTTCATGCATTTGTATACCGATTGCGTTTCCTTCCTGTTCTTTCCTTATCGATGTACTGAAATACATTCAATGCCCGACCATCATTATATATTACTTATGTGGATATAAGTAACCCACACCACACTACTACAACCATCATCAAAATAGTATAATTATTTACAAACAATTGTCTCTGTATGATACTCAATGTCCATTGGCCGGATACTGTCAGCTATAGTTTGCTGTGGAAGTGAACAAACCAGCTTTATGCTGAAGAGAAATTAAGAAAAAACGTTGGAAATGAATAGGACATACATTGATGAAATCACCAAACTACTTCAATTGGCAAGCCGTAACTTGGAACCCTGGAGGGAAGCGGTAAACAGGGAAGGCTAAAGAACACACTGCACCGGTATTTGCAAAAAGGCATCGAAAGCATGAATAGTGACCGGAAACAACTGGAAAAGATTGCTGTGTACAAAGTACAATGGAGACTGCTCATAAGCGGTATATGCTCCTCTACAACGGGTAACAGATGTAAGTAAGCTATTTGGTGAAACAAAAATAATAATTTTTTTATAAAGTTAAGATCATGAGTCAATTGAAGCTAGAATACCATGGAAAACCTGGAAGCAATGCGCACCCATGATTCCTCCTTGCGGGATTCGAACACAGGACCTACCAATCTCGCACCAGAGCACTTAACCGATAGACCACTGAGCCAGCTGGCATCCGACGGTATTAATGTCTAACGTCAACCAATCCACGAAATTGCGCGACCAACTTCCATTGTACTAAGATAGATACCTGTCTCTACCTGACATTGATTAGCTCCACTGGCCACGACTTCTCACTAGAACTCCAGGAATTACCTCATGAAGCCAGTCACTATTAGGCATATATTTACTAAAATCTTCACAAAACCCCCTTGTGATAAAAATAATAATGCCTTAGACACAATTTATATCATTAGGAAATCTATGGTAGACAATTCATTTTGTTTTACTATATATGGAAATATACATTTATGTTCCAACGTTTCCTTGGTCATAAATTTAAACTGAAATGTGTGAAATTATTGATGCGCGCAGACACATACATACACAAAAACAACCCCTTTTTGTTTTATGATCCTACTTCCCATGCAATAAAGTTACCATTAACTGAATATATGAAATCAGTAAGCAAAGAAAAGAAGGGAAAGTGTTTTGCCTAATTAGTTGAAAAAGGAATGATAAGCCTGTTAGATAGATTAACCTACTTAGTTATGATTAGTAATGAAGTTGATAAGCTTCATACTGGTAAGAGAACAGGTTGTTCATGTCTAACTTCAACCAATCCACGAAGTTTGAGAAACCGTTCATCAATTATCTTCAGTGAGTTGTTATCTCACAACAGACGTGGTTGAACTCCACCGGTCACTGTTTCCCACTAGAACTCCAGGACATGTATCTTGAAGTCAGTCTCGCGAATGTGGGATCGTGGATGCGCACTTCTGAGGAGTCCCATAATAGGACGAAACGGCTGCCCAGTGCTTCTAGGTTTTCCATGGTGATCTAGCTTCAATTGACGCATGATTTCAACAATGAAAAATAATGAATATCTCCACAAAACCTCTTCTGATTAGAACAGGTTATATCATCAGGGTGTAATGAAGAGGATACAAATGGGGACAATCGAATGTATTTGAATATAAAATTACAGATTATCTTAGTAAGATCTGAGAAGTATATATTGGATACTTCATTTGAAAAGTATCAACTTGACTGTTTCTTCTGGGAAATGTCAAGCAATTGCCTCAGACTTCATTATTATTTCGTTTCCACACCAATCATTTGTTCTACTTTTCTTTTCATCGATCTTCCTAACCTTTTGCCTCTAGGTATTTCACTATCTATTGATGATACGTACTATTTATATCTATCGATATCATTGAGTCTATGGGGCGTCTTTTTCTAATATGGTACTGCTCACAAGTGCGTCTATGACTCCGCACACAGAAATCGAACACAGAACCTTCGATTTCGTGTGTTAACACCTAACCACCAAACTAGCGAGTCGAATGCCGGTATGGTACAAGTTTAACTTCAACCAATCCGCAACATTGTACCATCTTTTTCCATTGTTTTCGGTGGATATCTTTCTAATACTTAACATTGTTGAACTCTACTGGTAGCAGCTTTTTGCTAGAACTCTGGAACCTTCCTCTCAAAACCAATACTACTAGTGAGGATATAATAATTATCAATATGGAGATTTGTTAAGCCTAATAATTAAACAGTTGATCACGAACATCTTCAGCTATGTAACCGACGTTTTTTTCATCGTATTCACTTCTCTTTCATTCATTTAGTGTTAAGAACTACCTGGAAGTTATTTATGTTTATATTTCAATTTCATTATATGTATTGTGATATATAGATTGTATCAGTGAACAAATCGGTTACAAGTGTCAGATGCTGAGAAAGTAAACTAAAATGGGAATTCACTTGGCATTATTTGTTTGAATCTTCCCATTGATGTTTAGGACTGTAATTGATCAATTGATCAATTGAATTAAAAGTGAATTAAAACTTCACCCCATTGCACAAGCCAGTGGTAATCAAGACTCAGTAGATGAGTGGATAACGCGATGGCGTTTGAAGCGAATTGTACTGGGTTCGAGTGCCAGAGTGAACATCAACTCTGAGATGCGTTAACATTCATTTGACGATGTTCAAATAGGACAAAACGCGCGTCCTGGATTCCACTATCCAACTTTGTTTGAAATGAAAATTGTTCAATTCAATGTATGTGCATTTGAATCACATAAACAAAATAGTATATAGTGAAAAGCTGTGTGTTGAATGAATTGTGCCATCTTTGTTTACCCTGAACGGTTACAAAAAACACGCAAAACAGTATAGAATATTAAATCCCCTAATGAATTCGATGAGTCTATAGTTTATGGACAATATTTGAGCGACACCTTAGACACCTTGAGAGTGTCCACCTTATAACTATGACCAAATGAAGGTTGTAAACCATTGTAAGAGAATTGGAATTATGATTTACAGTTGATGGTTAAGGTTAGAAATTAAATTTAGAGTTTTCATCATTGAACTGACATCAACTATAAGGTCAAAACTCCGAGAACTATCATCGTAAATCTGATTGGTCCGTCTATAAATTATACTCTCTCTTCGAATTCTATAGTCTTCGAAATTAAAACTCTTTTATGTAACCAAATAAAACGTAAGAAAAACCAATGAATGGAGAATCCCAAGTATACAATAAAAGAAACCCCACAGTTATATCTATAATTAATAAATAGACATTTGTTTTTGACGACTGTATCTGTTTTCATCACATTGTTATCTTACGTTTTTTTTTTATTTTAACAGTTGAGTTCATGAATCAATTGAAGCTAGACTACCATGGAAAACCTGAAAGCACTGGACGGCTGCTTCGTCCTATTGTGGGACTCCTCAGCAGTGCGCACCGCGAGATTCGAACCCAGGAGCTACCAGTGTCGCGTGCGAACGCCCAACCTCTAGAATCGTAGATGCGCACTGCTGACGAGTACCATAATAGGATGAAACAGCCGTTCAGTTCTTCCAGGTTTTCCATGGTGATCTAACTTCAATTGATTCATCATCTCAACTGTTAAAATATATGTAATATCCACAAAACCACTTCTGATATGTTTTTTAATTGTTCATTTTATGTCTACTTCTAACTTATACTATCAAACCTGAGATATCCAAGAATTAAAAAGGGATTTGTCGAGATTTCAGTATTTTCATAATTGAAATCATTAGTCAATTAAAGCCAGATTACCATGGAAAAGCTGGAAGCACTGGACGGCCTTTTCGTCTTATTGTGGGACTACTCAACAGTGCACATTCGCGATCTCGCCTCGCGAGCGAGATTCGAACCTAGGACCTACCAGTCTCGCGCCAAAGCACTTAACCGACAGACCACTGAGATGGTCGGCATCCAACGGTATTCATGTCTAACTTCAATCAATCCAACAATAGTAATACATTGTATTTACAGTAGATATGACAAATTTAATAGCCACATTGTTTTATTATAGTAACAAATAATATAAGACTCATAATGAATGAAACAGTCATATTCAAATACAAATAGGCCATATATATAGGAAACTGAATAAAATAAATAACCAAATTTTTATGACTATTCCTTATCGTTTTCTCTTTTGTTTCTTGTATCCCTTCTTATTCTGTTATTGTATTATTATATCCTACATAGATATTATCAGTTTTTTTTGTTTATCTCTTTAACATTTGACTACAAATCTGTTTTGTTTTGTTTTTTAATGTTAACTGGATACTCTGAGACAGAGTGTTATAGTTAAATTCCTTTTCTTGCTTTTATTAGTTGCCGTGGTGTTATTTTGTGTACCCAACACCCCCCCTCCACCCCCCACCCCTACCCCATACTTGTACTCTATTCATATTTGGATTTATGTCAGTATCTATGTACTTGCATATATATATATATATATATAGAGAGAGAGAGAGAGAGAGAGAGAATAGATTTCTTAAGTCTATAATACCAAGTATTTCGATGGGATTAAAACAGGAAATTATTCTTTTTGTCATTGAAGTTTTCTCATCTAACTCAATATACACACCTATTTTTAGGTCTTTGGTTTATTCATAATACCGTAAGTACCACTAGTACTAGCAGTACTACTACTAATACTAAAGCTACTACAACTATCACTCCATGTAAAAGATATAAATAGAAACCGGAAATCTATACAACAATTGTTGGGTAACATGAAAAAAATAATAATAATTTGTACCTCAAAATTTTTGTACTTTAAATTGATTGATTAATTGATTTAAAAATAAAGAGATTGATCAATTGTAGACCTTAACGTCAATAGGAAGATTCAACCAAATAATACCAAGTGAAAAGGATTGGTTTATATTGGCACTATGACCAGTTTGTACTAAATGGGCCAAAAATTGAGCTGTTTACTTTCTTCATTAGACCTTTGTTTAGTCACGCTGGAAGGTGTTCACGAGCACGAAAATGTAAATTCTTAGAACTTCGACAAATATAACTTGCTCCACAGGAGCGATGGAACTGATAAATATAAAATGAGGTGGTCATTCTAGATAATTCATCTTCAAGTCTTGGTGTCACCATTGGACGCGTAGAAAACACTAAACGTAGTTCACCGGAGTTGAAGGATTTTTGGATTGATCTGCGTAATCTCTGAGTAAGTATTTCGCTAGCTGCATCCCCTCTGAATCGTAGGCATATGAACAAGGACTTCTTCTTGACCGTTTGAATTTCGCCTATTTTCGGTGAACTACGTTTAGTGTTTTCTACGCGTCCAATGGTGACACCAAGACTTGAAGATGAATTATCTAGAATGACCACCTCATTTTATATTTATCAGTTCGATTGCTCCTGTGGAGCAATTTATATCGGTTGAAGTTCTAGGGATTTATATTTTCGTGCTCGTGAACACCTTCCAGTGTGGCTAAGCAAAAGTCTAATGAAGAAAATACCAAGTGAATTTAAAATAAATTGTTTAATCTCTATTACATCTATTTATAAGTAAAAGAAAGTTAGACCTGTTCAAATCACACATTCTTGCATTATTCCTTTATACTGTTCAACCTTGGATTAATTTGAATTTGATTACTTATTCTTTGAAGAAGTGACTTAGACTAAGTGAAGAAACGTCAGAAAATCCCATTTCTCTGCTTATTGAGTTACCTACAAATAGATTATTTTATTTTATTGATGACAATCTACTCAACGTTGAATTTATCTGAAATCATCAAGCCAAATCTTGGTACTTTTGTCTTTCAGTATTACCATTGATAAAATTCATTCGTGGATGCGCACTGCTGAGGAGTGCCATAATAGAACGAAACGGTCGTCTAACACAGTCCTTCCAGGTTTTCGATGATAGTCTAGCTTCAATTGGTTCATGATTTCAACGATGAAAGTACTGAAATCTCCACAAAAATCCCTTTTAAATGATAAAATTGTTAAAAAGAATGTGAGAATTCAGTTTATCGATTTTTATTTGGATAAACGAATAATATTGATTGATCATTGATGTCATGTGATTTTTTTTTTAATTTTTAACATTGAAAGAAGGATATTCGATAAGTCTAAATATGGTAGCGGGATCGTGGATGCTTACTGATGAATAGTTTTATACTAGGACGAAATGGCTGTCCAATGATTCCAGATTTTTCATGGTAGTCTAACTTTAAATGAATAATGAATTCAACTATTCAATTAAAAAGTTATGACCAAACCGTTATGCATGTTTACAATGACTGACCAAAAGACAACCCCTGGCACTTGAATTAGAAAATATAATGCCCTATAAATTCCTGTCTTTCGTTCTTGAAAGACAAGTATCAACTAGCATAATACCTGAATTAAGGAAATTATCCTACCAACTGCCAATAAACACTTGATATTGATTGCACCAACGTTTTATCCCATGTCTAGCAGATGGTATACTATCAAACAAGAAAGTCTACTTTAAATGAAATGAGATAAGATTAATGTAAAAACATAAATGAATGAATATAGTTTACTGATAAATTGTAGCTACAGATGTCGTTCATGATTTCATATGATCAATTTAAATGGGAATAGAGTAAACTATAAAGTATATGATGTAATCAATTATAAGGAATATTGATGAATTATCAGAAGGGGGTTTTGTGGAGATTTTAATAATTTTATATAGTTGAAATCATGAACCAATTGAAGCTAGATCACTATGGAAAACTTGGAAGTACTGGACGGCCGTTTCTTCCTATTGTGGGACTCCTCAGCAGTGCGTATCCCCGATCCCACCTCTCGAGATTCGTACCCAGGACCTATCAGTCTCGTCCAGTGCTTCATGTATTTTCATGGTGGTCTAGCTTCAATTGACTGATGGGTTCAACTATTTCCAACTTTATACATGATCACAAAAAAGAGATTGTTGAATAGGAAATGAGATTGAGAAGAATAAAAGTAGATTTATGTAGTTCTGTTGTAAATATGTGACGTTGATTGACAATAATCATTCACCTATTCATCATTGAGTAGATCATATTGACCGAAAATAAGTACAATTTGTCAATTCGTTGTTTCTGTATTGTAGTTATGTGACATATCTGCTAGATTGACCATGAATAAGTATAGTTTTGTTATTAGTCTGAACTGTTCCACGTGTATATGTAAGTCCGCTTATTTCATATAGAATCAGTATTGTCATCATATGGTTGTGGAGATTATTGAGTTTTTGATTCAGATGATAGAAGCACCATCCTAATATGAGACTCCTCAGCAGTGGACATCCACGATCTCGCACGCGGTGTTTGAACCCAAGATCTAAGGTCTTGTTCGCGAAACGCTTAACTTCTAGACCACTGAGCCGAAAACCAGCGGTGTTAATGTCTTAATTCAACCAATCCACAATATTGTACGACTATATTCCACTGTCTTCTGTGGAAAGCTGCTTCACACTAGACACGGATTAGCTTCATCAGTCAAGGCTTCTCACTAGAACCCCGATAATTACCTCTTTAAGCAAGTCACTAGTGGATACTTGATAAAAACCATCCACTGCCTCTAAGTTTTCAGTGGTGCTCTAAAATTAATCGATTCATGATCTCAACCAAGAATGAGTGCTATTATAGATTTATAAAACAACAACTTTGTCCTGTATTGTCATAAAGATCTTGACAAATAAACTCTATACTATTGTACCTATTGAGTAATGAAGATCTTTCCTGTTCCGCATTAGTCTTACACTTTTTCATTTAATATTCAACAGTTCTCATCCCAACCCTCATTTACTTACGCCTGTTACTCCCAATGGAGCATAGGCCGCTGACCACCATTCTCCAACCCACTCTGTCCTGGGCCCTCTTTTCTAGTTCTATCCAGTTTTTGTTCATTCTTCTCATGTCTGTCACTATTTCTTGGCGTAATATGTTCTTTGGTATTCCTCTTCTCCTTTGACCTTCAAGATTCCATGTGAGGGTTTGTCTTGTGACACAGTTGGGTGGTTTCCTCAAAGTGTACCCTCATTTAGTTACATAATATTTCTCACTGATTACTTTACATGATCAATGATTCACTATCTTACACTCAAACTATGATAAACTCACTAATCATTAGTGAGTAAACTATGATTACTAAACCTTATTTCACCCATTTCGAATGAGATTTCATTATTGTTTGACAAAGCCTCTAATGACAGTTATAACTGAATATGTTCAATTTGTCATTTGAATATATAATATGACATAAGAATTCAAGTTATGAAATGATAGAATGATAAAGATTGATTGTCATATTTTCTGTCTATTATATAATTATCAATGGATAGAATACATTCTAAACATAACTATAAGTCTACTTAAATATGTAATGAGTAGTACTATTCAAACGACATTTTGAAAAAAAAAAAGTCAAATATTTCAATCAAACTACTTGAAATATTATTGAACTATTTGAGTATGAAATAATCTTGTTATAGTTTATGTAACCGTTTAGTAAAAAGAAATTTTAAGCGACCTGTGGAGTTCAACCAGGTCTGTTGTGAGATATCAACTCACTGAAGACAATTAGTGAACGGTTGCTCAAACTTTGTGGATATTAACACAGTTGGATGCCGAATCAGTGATCTGGAGGTTAAGCGCTCGCGCATGAGACTGATAGGTCCTGTGTTCGAATCTCGCCCGCGAGGCTGGATCGTGGATGCGCACTACTGGGAGTTGGAAAATCCTGACTCCAAACCAATGATGAACACGAACTCTATTATCCTGAAGGAACGAATGGCCTATGAACCAATTGTCAGTCACGGACTAGCATGTGACTGGATCTCTTAACATCGCTCCACTTTTGGTAGATCAGACATTTAGGCCAAAGACTCAGGGTGCGGCCCCTTGAGGAAACTACCTGGTTTGGTCTGAGCATCTATGCAGTACCACAGCCCAAACAAAAATCTAGTGACTTGTGTTGCGCATATGTAATCGATGCCCCTTTGTATCAATATTTATGTGTTCAAGTAAATAAATAAATGATAAATTCATGACAAGTCGACAACATTTGGAAGTGTGATTGGTAGTAGTAATGCATAACTATTACCTCTTAGAGATTCTACCTCACCTGATGTCAGAAGCACGAAATTTAGAACGTTGATAGACCTATCTTAAATCATATTCAAGCATTATCTATGTTGTCGTGTGTACTTGTCATTGAAACATTTCTTTAATATAAGAACTTGAAATTCCTTCAGTTAATCTTGTTGAAATCGAATTATAGATCAGAAGGGGTTTTACGGAGATTTCAGTATTTTCATAGTTGAAATCATGAGTCAGTTGAAGCTAGACAACCATGGAAAACTGGAAGCACTGGACAGCCGTTTCATCCTAATATGGGACTTCTCAGCACTGTGCATCCACGATCCCTCACTCATGAGATTCGAACCCATGACCTAACAGTCTCGCGCCAGAGCACTTAACCGATAGACCACTGAGATGTCCGGCATCGAACGGTGTTAATGTCTAACTTCAACCGATCCACGATGGTTTTGAGCAACCGTTCACCAATCGTCTTCAGTGGATGCGCTTTGCTGAGAAGTCCCATAATAGTACGAAACGGCCGTCCAGTGCTTATAGGTTTACCATGGTGCTCTAGCTTCAACCGACTAATGATTTCAACTATGAAATCGAATTAGCTCAGAAAAACAACTTTGAGGTAAATATACTGAAATTAGTTAGTTTTACTGTTATCAAATTTATGCTATTTCAGGAAAAACTAAAGGGTATAGAAACTTTGGAACATCCTTAGAATCCCTAATAATGTATACAATTATATGATTATTCATAGTGTTTGTGCAAGAGATTCACATTCAATCTAATATAGGAGGTTTTTTTATGTATGAACTGGAGTTATTCAAATATACTATTAAAACACGAATGGTAATCTAACTGAATCTCAGCTGGAATTCTATTTCTATATGTTAACTGATTACGACTGCTGTGTTGCTTGATTAGTTTAATAAAAAATAAAATCCATATACATTATAGCATACAAAATAAGTTAAGTTTTAGTCTAAGTAATTGTAAAATAATCAATTAGACGGTGGTACAATTTCGTGGATTGTTTGAATGCCGACTCAGTGGTCTTGAGGATAAGTGTTCGTACGTAAAACCGAAGGTCCTGGGTTGCAATCCCGCGGGTAAGATCGTCGATGCGCACTGCTGAGAAATCCTATACTATGACTAAATGATCATCCAGTACTTCCAGGTTTTCCATGGTGGTCTAGCTTTAATCGACTCATGAATTGATTTTATGTTTTACCGAAATCTAATGTATGTATCCAGTGCTAAACATCAATGGGAAGATTCAAAACAAATAATACTAAGTGAATTTAAACTTCACCACATGGCACAACCAAGTGGTTGTCAGGAAAGAGTAACTAAGTGGATAATGCGATGACATTTGAAGTAAACGGTACTGGATTCGAGTCCCAGAGTGAACGTCAACTTTGAGATGCAGGCACGCTATCCATCTTTGCTTTTAATTAGTAGCGATTTGTAACATCATTGTTACTACCGTCGTTTGATACTTTTATACATATTTCATATATGGTTAGCGTATTTTGAATAATTTTTTCTGGTTAGCGTTTTTTTAGCGAGTTGGTTCTCTACGAGATGAGGTCACCAACCCCATGCCCAACCCTCCTCCTTTACCCGGGCTTGGGACTGACATTAGCCCCCGGAGGAGCTACAGGCGGAAGCAAGACTCTCCGATACAATACAACATGCACCAATCAAATTATACTTGGCGGAGAAACTTTGGAAGATGCAAAAACCTTTACATATCTGGGCAGCATCATTCATGAACACGGTGGATCAGATGCAGATGTGAGTGCGCGTATCGACAAAGCAAGAACAGCACATTTACAACTGAAAAACATCTGGAACTCAAAACAATTGTCAACCAACACCAAGGTTAGAATTTTCAATACAAATGTCAAGACAGTTCTACTGTATGGGGCGGAGACGTGGAGAACTACGAATGCCACTATCCAGAAGATACAAGTGTTTATTAACAGTTGTCTACGCAAGAAACTTCGGATCTGATGGCCAGACACTATCAGCAACAAGTTACTGTGGGAGATAACAAACCAGATTGGAGTGGAGGAAGAAATCAGGAAGAAGCGCTGGAAGTGTATAGGACACACATTGAGGGTAGCACCCAACTGTGTCACAAGACAAACCCTCACATGGAATCTTGAAGGTCAAAGGAGAAGAGGAATACCAAAGAACACATTAAATCGAGAAATAGTGACAGACATGAGAAGAATGAACAAAAACTGGATAGAACTAGAAAGGAATGCCCAGGACAGAGTGGGTTGGAGAATGGTGGTCGGCGGCCTATGATGCATTAGGAGTAACAGGCTTAAGTAAGTAAGTAACTATTTCATATAGATTGAAGTACATTGTTAATGAAAAGAATATATATTACAGTAACTATTTAAGTGAAACATACTTACCATTTTCCCATTTAATTCATGATAATGAATTGTGCAAACTTTTTCAGCTGCTTGTTCACTTTCAAATGTAACAAATCCAAAACCTAGAAATTACAATGAAATATAGTTGATATTTAGGTTACTGATAGCAGAAATCTAGTATGATTACATAATCATATTAATGGATTTCGTTATGGATAAATTTGAATTGATAAACTGTTATACCTAGAGCTTTGATTCTTGCTATGCCGTGTACAACTAGACTACTTGAACGATCGAACCCGCAACGTCGCAAGAGAGAAGACGGAAGACTAGTAAGTAGGAATGTTATTCCCCAAACAGTGTCAAACATAGTACAAAAGTCTCATATATTTATGGTTTTTTTTGGCTGAAAGTAAATCATCACTTCGGACAGCCAATAGGCACATAAGGGGTCCTTCTTATTCATCCAATAGGGAAGCTACACGTCGACATTCTGGAATGTTCCTCTGGGAATTATTGGATGGAATGTCTTCAGCTTTTTCTGGGCTACTTGAGGCTTCCTTGAGTTCGCCAACGAGCTATCCTTACACCTTCCCCCTTTGAAGTCTGTGACGTATGACTTTCTTTTTTGGATCTACTTGAAACATTGTTATCGTTATCTTTTTTCTGTTCAGCACCCTTATCGGCTGTGCGACTTCACTTTTACGTTTTTCAAATCGTTGTTTGTGGCCTTCTTTCGAGCTTTTTTGAGTTAAATCCACCAGAATGTGGAACGGTAGTCGTGTATCTACTGTCGCTGTTCTATGATCCTTTCTTATCTGATTAATATGTTTCATACACTTCCCGTCCCTTCTCCGGACTAAGTAAAGTACCTTCCCGATACGTCGTTCTATGACCCCTGATTCCCATTTCCGACCGCCTTGATATAACTCATCCACCACTTTTATGTCGAAAATGAATTGTTCAGGACTTAAACCTCGAAACTCTTATATAGTTTTAAGACGTAAGAACACCTTGAGTAACATTAATGAATGTTTCTAATATTCGAGATGTGACACAACATAAGCCTAAATACAAAAAAAACCCAATCATATTTCGTTGATTTATGTGGTTTGTAGAAGAGGTTAGACTAAAACATTAATGTCAAATGGTGGATATACCCAAATAAAAGCTCACTGTGTATCATTTAAAAGTTCTGTGATAATACTTTTGAATTCGGTTTTGGAAAACCAAGGGCTATCAGACCACAGAATAGAATCATTGAATTAGGAGTGAGTGACGATTCATTTTTTCCAGTTCGATATATCTTTGATCAAGTCTGGTCCATACTTTCTAACACTCGTGAAAAATAGTATGGTTAGTTCTAGCATTCAGAGACGTCAGTACTAAACTCTTCAGCGAATATTTGATCTAGTTTACGGATTTGAATTAACATCTATTTGTATATAACATAAATACATACAGATAATCTAATTAGTGACTGACCAGTTGCAGTCCTAAACATCAATCGGAAGATTCAAACAAACAACACTAAGTGAATTTAAACTTCACCCCATCGCACAAGCAAGTAGCTATCAGGACTCAGTGGTCGAGTGGATAACGCGATGGCGTTTGAAGCGAGGGTACTGGGTTCGAGTCCCAGAGTGAACATCAACTCTGAGATGCAGGTACATTCAGCTGACGAGTCTCAAATAGGACGAAATGCACGTCCTGTATTCCACTGCTAGCCACTATCCATCTTTGCTTACAGATAATCTAGTAGTTTTGCAATCCAGTAAACTTGAATAATAAAAATCCAACGGTTAATTCCCCGAAAGCTGGAATATATGATTTTAAAAATTCTACTAAATTGATTAGATATATCATTCAAATCACGAACTGATCTAAGTTAAACGACCATTGAAACGGTTATCCACTACTTCCAGATGTATAGTGGTTACCTAGCTTAGATCCATTTGTGATTTCAGTGAAATTTAACTATCGCCAAAACTTATGTACCTTTCTTTTTCGTGTTTTATTTCAATTCCTTTTAAATACAGCTAACCGTATTGGCTAGTTTAGCAAAGATACAAACTAATTCCTTTCAATCGATAGACTTAGAAAGAACATGGTGAAAGCATAAGGTTATTAAAAAGCAAAAAAAATGATGGAAACACTAGTATTATAAGAAATTAAGAGATAGACTACAAATTAGAGCAGTCAAACTGTGGTGTGTGCTACTGGTGTCCACAGATATAAGTAGTGTATAGCATCAATCAAACGTGAAATACCTGGAAGCAGAAGTTCACGAAGATCGAAGGAAGAGAATGAGAACAAAGAATGTTTGATGTGGAAATGAAGGAACAGTCAAGTTAGAGACAATTGATGGATATTTTGCAAATGAGGTATTTACTATGTAAGCAGAGATGGATAGTGGCTAGCAGTGGAATCCAGGACGCGCGTTTCGTCCTATTTGGAA
>NC_031496.1:33681870-33683641 GCF_000237925.1 Schistosoma mansoni
ACGCGTCCTGGATTCCACTGCTAGCTACTATCCATCTCTGCTTACCATGCTTGTGAATTAAGGCTATATCGAGGTAATATGCACAGTATGCACATATGTCAATTAGAGACTGACCAGTTGCAGTCCTAACAAATCGATGGGAAGATTCAAACAAACAATACTGAATGTATATACTATATAGTTCTCAGATCTTACTAAGATGCTCTGTAGTTTTGTATTCAAATACATTCAAATGTCCCACTTCTGTTGTCGTTCACTACAATACTACTGACAACTGTAAAATTATCAGTCGTCAACATCCGCCCCCCAAAACATGGAGATGTGTATATTTTCCGTCTGTATATATATACCTGGAAGCATTGGATGGCCATTTCGTTATAGTATGGGACTCCCCAGAAATTAATTAGAGGTTTACATCTTATTCAATCATAAACCAATACGTTTTAACAAAGCTCGGGTAGCTCAGTGGTAATGTCTCTACCTATGAAGCTGAGTGACACGCGATCGAATCCATCAGAGAGCACCAGTTCCCTCAACATTACAGGTAAACCTTTCTGACGAGTGCAGAGTAGCACGAAATCCGGGTCCAGGGTTTCCTGTTGCCCACTTCCAACCACTATCTTGTCTCAACATAGTGCACGCAGTGTCAAATCACCTAGACAAGTTGCCACATTCCAACTTGGTCGATAGCATTCGATCTGAACTAAGAAGGACATGACACACATGACATTGATCACACCACCCAGTGAACAAAACACTATACGTTTTAGTTTCAATCGAAGATATCACTAATTAATGGATACATTGATGACATTAATTCATCATACCATACAGTTCAACAGTTTCACATAGACATAAACTTAATATTTGTTCAACAATTCAATGTGATTTGATTAATAGCGTTGACAACAGTTCAATTTTTTTTGTTGTTTTCAAATAAGTTTAAATGGACTGATTTATACAAAAAAAAGGTTTATTTATGCAATAAATAATCTTAGGTCAAGGTAAATCCGTTAGTAACATATTGGAACCAAGATAAATTATGGTGAAGTTCGAGTTGTTTATCTCTATGTGTGTGTATGTATGTATGTATGTACATGTGTGTGTGTGTTTGGATTGTACTTCAAGTTCGTCAATGTACTAACACTAAACTTGAATGAAAAACTTCAAACAAACAAACAAAAACAAACAAAAAACGAACTAACTACACCCAGTGAGTATTTTGTAGTTGAATATAGATTGATTAAAAGGGATAATGAAAAAAATTATAAAACATTGAAATTGGTTCCAAAATGAAAATGTGATATCAAGTAGTACTCATCAGTTGTATACATGAATTGATCATTCAGAGGAATTCACTAATTCCACATATTTATTTTTCATAGTTGAAAGCGTGAGTCAATTGAAGCTAGACCACCATAAAAAACCTGGAAACACTGGACCGCCGTTTCGTCCTATTATGGGACTCCTCAGCAGTGTGCATCCACGATCCCTCCTCGCGAGATTCGAACCACAGGACCTACCAGTCTCGAGCTGAAGCCCTTAACCGATAGACCACTGATCTGGCATCCATCGGTGTTAATGTCTAACTTCAACTGATCCACGAAGTTGAGCAACCATTCACCAATTTTCTTCAGTGAGTTCCTATCTCACAACAGACGTGGTTTTGAACTCCACTGGTCACTGCTTCTCACTAAAACTCTAGATATACTTCTCGAAGTCACTAGTGAGCATATGATTATATTAATTATCAGAAGGGGTTTTGTGGAGA
>NC_031496.1:33683841-33686362 GCF_000237925.1 Schistosoma mansoni
TCAATTGACTCACGCTTTCAACTATGAAAATACTAAATCTCCACAAAACCCCTTCTGATAATTAACATATTTATTTATTTAAACACAAACGTTGGTGCAAGGAGGCATCAAATACATATACGCCACACAATAACAATGAGGCTAGTAGTAGTTATTATTATTATGTATGAGGGCTGTGGTACTGCACAGGTGACCAAACCGAAGTAGATGATTTCCTTAAGTGGCCATATCCTGAATCTTTGACCTAAATGTCTAATCTACAAGGAAGTGGAGCAATGTTAGGAGATTCAATCACATGGTAGTCTGTGACCAATTGTAGGTTCATAATCTAATTGCTCCTTTAGGATTCTGGAGTCCATGTTCATTTTTGGTTTGGAATCAGGATTTTCCATCTCCCTTAATTAGATCCTCTGTGTCCACTAACCAGGTTAGTACACCGGACATTCGCTTTTCGTCCTCTCGATGTCCTAAACAAAATTCCATTTGAGGGAATGTAGTGAGTAGGACTTTCTTGTCAGTGGCTTTATACGCTTAGCAATGTGAGATCCTTTCGAAAGGAAGAGCTGGCTATACCCACCCTTGATTGTACCAGGACATTTGGGGGCAATTTCTTAGGTACTACAATGAGTTTTAAGTTATAATAGACAATTTTATCCGATACATAGTTTGAACAAAAGATTAACCTTTGTTACCATGGATAAAGTAAAAAAGATTTGGACCACAAAAGTTGAGATAACCAAGAATAGTACTAAAGATTCATGAGTACGTTTTTTGTTTTTCCACAATTACATAAACGTTTATAAGTATAAACTTCAAACTGTTTAAGTGACTTGTTTCTGGCACACTTATTTGCTCGATTTTGTATAAGCTGATAAATGACTATCTCCACCAAATATTTCATGAGGAGTCCCATAATAGAACGAAACGGCCGTTCAGTGCTTCCAGGTTTTCCATGGTGGTCTAACTTCAATTGACTCATGATTTCAACTATATATAAAAAGAACTACTAAAAATCTCCACAAACAACCCCCCATTTCATGTAATAGTTAGAACTTACTTCATAAAGTAAACTTTTAGAATTTTAGTGAGAAACCATAATCAGTGGAGCTCAGTCATGTAAGTTCTGATACTGAGACCAATATGGGTGACTACATGAAGTTGGAAATATGAACTAGTGGAAGCTATATCATTATTCGAGAATTGAGTGATCCAGTAGAAGCTTAAGACTTTTGAATCCCATACCTAATGGGTTCGTGTTTGTACCATGCTGTGTTGCATACTGAATTGTAGCAACTGATCCACTTTTTTTCTAATTTTCCTGTATATCAACTTCAAGTTGAATAACCTTCACAGAAACCTCTTGCAAGAATTGATATTACTTATAGACAATAATTATTACGGAAACGCAGTAAGCAGTAAACAGTTCTGGATAAATATTTGGTTTTATTTGAAACTTATTAAAATGTCTATTTCTTATGGATAGTGATTATTTTTGGTTATTGTGTTGTTTCCATTAACTTTAATGTAACTAGTTTAATGAATACAGGTTTTGTGTTAACCATTTTTGAGAGATATCTTTTGTGTGAGCACTAGTGGTAATAATTGGGTAATGAAACTGAAGTGGGAGCAAATTTACTGGAATATGCCACGTACAGTTTTATCAGATGGGTACAGTAATCACTAAAGTACTGCTTCGCATATAAAGCTACAAATTACCTTCTCGTTTGATCTAGATAGTCATAGTGAAGTCCTCTAGAAAGGTTATGCACAAGTGGCTTAACGCTATTTACTTAAGACTGTTTATTTTTTTAAATTCAACTTCAATAAGAAGCCATTCGTATTCCAATTTAATTCGTAGTTTTGAATTTAAGTAGAGATGGATGGTGGCTAGTAGTGGGATACAGAACGAGTCTAACGTTCTATTTGGAACTCGTCAGATAGGTGTACCTGCATCCCAGAACTCGAACCCAGTACCATTCTCTTCAAACGCCATCGATTTATCCACTTGACTACTAAGTTTTGATAACCACTAGCATGTATAATCGAGTAACGTTTTAATTCCCTTTTGTGTTGTTTTTTTTAATTCTCCCATTTATGTTTAACACTGCAATCGGTCAGTTTGTTACTGGCATATGTGAATCCTTCAGTAAATCCTGAATTCCACTGCTAGACACCAACCATCTTTGCTTATAATACTTGTAACCTAAGTCAACATCGAGGCAATCCTCACCGGATGGACAAATGCTAACATAAGAATAATCAATTACAATCCTAAAGATCAACGTGAAGATTCATACAACCAATACAAAAACGAGTTTTTGATTTTGTTTTTTAGCATTTAAATTTCTTCCAGTCAGTATATCAAATCGCTTAAGGTGTCCTAGATTAGTGACCAATCCTAATTATGATAAACTGTTTACTATTCAGATTTTTGTTTGAATATATCAAATCTTTGTATATATATGTCCGTTTTTTTTCTTGCTACTTAACTACCTATATATTGTGTTCAAACTGTTCAAAG
>NC_031496.1:33686562-33748403 GCF_000237925.1 Schistosoma mansoni
CACAACAGACTTGGTTGAACTCCACTGGTCACTGCTTCTCAGTAGAACTCCTGGAAATATCTCTTGAAGTCAGTTACTAGTGAGCATATGATTAACGTTAATAAACTTAGAACTATACACAGCTGAATTTTAATGAGGTCTTTTTGAATATGGATAGATGGTAGAGAAGATTTGTAGCTCAGATGTATGATTTTGATGGAGTTTTGTTCTCTTACTTGGATGGTTTGGTCGTGGAGCTTTCATCGTCTTTCTGAAAGACATTTCACTTCTATCCGAAGTTTGTGCTAATGATGTCGTTGAGAAAGGCAATGAAGGCTCCACGACCAAACAATCCAGTTCAGAGAACAAAATTCCATCAAAATTTGTATAGAAATGTATAGCATACTTATTCAAAACTTTTTAGTCATTACTGAGCAACCACACTATTATCTAGAGTTGATATGAGTATCATTAAACTTAATGATGATCAAATTACTATTAGATTGCCAAAAGTAACGATCTAGACAATAAAGTCCTTGATTCTATCATCTTCCGGGTTATAGCCGTTTATTGCTGATAAGTCCCTTACTAGGCCGAAGTAGGTACTCAGTCGTAAGTGAATTTTCCTGAGTATCTTGCCAATATTCTTTTCTCTATGTAAACAGTTTTCTATTTATCACAAAATTTATAAGAAATAACAAATTGTAAAGAAACCCATCGTATTTATTAAACCAAAACTAACCTCGGTGACGACTTGTTGCTTTGTCCATCATTAATTCACATGTTTCCACCTAAAGTTAAACAAACACAAAGATGGTGTTGTATGTACCTTGGGTAAATAAGTGTTAAATAATTCAGATTATGTACATAGTTTATAAAACACAATATTTGTTGTAGAGCTTTTTAGTAGTGTAAACTATTTTAACTAATTGAAAGCTTGAGTCAATTGAAGCTAGACCACCAGGGAAAATCTGAAAGCACCGAACGGCCGGAGTTGGACATAAACACCATCGGATGCCGGCTCAGTGGTCTATCAGTTAAGTGCTCTGGGTCCTGGGTTTGAATCTCGCGAGTGCTTCTCACTAGAACTCCAGGAAATACCTCATGGAGCCAGTCACTCCTCAGCTGAGGAGTCCCACATTAGGACGAAACGGCCGTATAAGGCTTCCAGGTTTTCCCTAGTGATTTGGCTTCAATTGACTCACGCTTTCAACTATGAAAATACTAAATCTCCACAAAAAACCCTTTCTGATAATATTTTTAAATAAGTTCACTAAATCACGAATTCAAAGTAAACCTTTTGTAGTTAATTGGATTCTTGATAAATGGTGCTTATTGTTTCCAATAGGAACACAATTGGGCGAGAGTATAATTTATGGACGAACCAATCAGATTTAAGATAACAGATCTCGAATTTTGGCGCGAAATTCGCTTATCCATTTGGATAAATAGATTTTTAACATTTAAGTGGATATCAGTTGGTGATGAAAACCCCGAAATCTAATTCTTAAACTTGACCATCAACTGTAAATCATAATTATAATTACGCATACCGGTTTATAACTCTCATTTGTTCCTGGTTATTATGTGGACACTCTCAAGGTGACTTATAAATAAATAACATGATACGTAATGATAAATTATTCATGACGATTCTGAGGTACCTCATATCAGAATGGTCATTTCAATTCCAGTTTGTTTTTTACATTCAACTATGAGTAAGTTCACATAACATTTCCTTGATTATTAGAAGAGGGTTTTGTGGAGATCTTAGTAATTTTATATAGTTGAAATCATGAGTCTATTGAAGGTAGACCACCATAGAAAACCTCGAAGCACTGGACGTCTGTTTCGTTCTATTGTGGCTTTCCTCAACAGTGCGCATGCACGATCCCACCTCGCGAAATTCGAACCCAGGACAGGATCGTTGAGGAGTCCAACAGTAGGACGAAACAGCCATCCAGTTCTTCCAGGTTTTTCATGATGATCTAGCTTCAATGGACTCATGATTTCAACGATATAACATTTCCTTGATTGTGTTTGTATGATATCAAATAAAATTCATCATTTCAATAACTGATCATTTACAAGGTTAACTAAGAATTTTTAACAATTAGCACCACAACAACAACAACAACAATCCAATATTTATTTCATCTCATAGTTTATGGGAAGAAAACTAACTTCAGTTCATTAATGAATTCCATTATGAACTGCTGAAGTTCTAAAAAAAATGTCTTAGACAACTGTTATCTCCATCGCTTTTTCTTTCTTTCCTTTCTGTTTTTTCTTTAAAGGGTATCTCATTTACAAACATTGTATTTAATTTATGTTGAATGTAATTTGTTTAGACTATTAAATTAAACAAGACAGTTATCTTTTTCTATTTCTATTCTTTAGCCTATTGGATTAGACTAGATTTAATCCTTTCATTTTTGTGGCTTAGAATGAGACAGTAGTTATTCCCTGTTAAAGATTAGAATGAAAAAGAAAGTCTACACTGTTTAATCTGTTTTCCCAAAATCATAATCATAATAGTAGGGAAAATAATTATACTATCAGAGTAGGATTTAGGGAGATTGTAGAATCCTCATAACTCCGCCTGTAACTTCTCCGACGGATACTGCCATTCCCAATCCCGGATAAAAGAGCGTAGGATTCGGCATGCGCTTAGCGAGTCCCGTAGAAAACTAACTCGCTAAAAAAACGCTAAAACGCTAGAATCCTCATAGTTTAAATCATGAATTGATCTTAGCTAAACTACTACTGATTATGCAACTTCTGGAGGTCTAGTAAGATTTGACCAATGGATGCCAACCTTGTTGGACGTTAGTCTGTTTTCCACTTCAGGTAAAGGATAAGGATTGTATAGTATTGTGAATGAATTAAAGTTAAACATTTAAACCATTGGATATTGGCTCAGTAATCTTAAGATCAAGCCCACGTCATTAAACCGAAGATCCTGGGTGTGGTTACTGGTTTTGAAGTTGTGGATGAGCATTGCTAGAGAATACTGTGTGAAACAATCATCAATTGGTACCAGGTTTTCAGTGCCGGTTTAGGTAAGATTAGTTTGTGATTTAAACTATGAAGATAATAATAACAGATTTGTTTAACATAGTAAATGGTAAAGTAAATAAACACACAAATACGGTAGTTGTTATGACCTCGAGTGTATATCAGAAAGATCCATAATGACTAATAACCGTAAAAGATAGGTTGGATGTCGTGGAAAGATATAATATTGAAGTTGAGATGAACTGTGATCAGTAAGAGTATGAAAACTAAATTTTCAAGAGTAGATACTACTAAACATAAACTCATAGGAATACTATGAGAATTCATACACTCGTTTAAATATATGATTCACATTGAGCGGAAAAAGTGACGATATGACAGATATAAAAAGTATTTCAAGCCGAAATTCCCCATAACGTCATGGATTGAAACAGAAATAATTTCAAAGTTTCATCAGGAACTCTAGTCCGAACTGGTACAGCCAAAAAGTGCAAATCGAAATTGTCGAAGGTAGATATAGTTGAAGAGAATATATGGGTCTATTGTTTCAAATTGTGTACAAAATGAGTAATTTGACATTGCTGGAAATATTTCAGTTTCAATGATACACTTAGCGTACAATTTCTTTGAAACTGTTCTTTCAGTATTGTTTACAAGTTTTAGTCAAAGCCTATTGTACGTAATTATAAATGGTTGGGTCACGTGTTACTTATGTCTGAACACCGATTACCACGACGCGCAATGCTGGCTAGTATTGGGGATGGTTGGAAGAGAGCTACAGGCGGCCAAACCAAAACGTAGCATCAGTGCTTGAAGTCACTAGCCTCTAGTCTGAGCCATGATAGTAGATGCAGACTACTTGGTTGGGGTCCGTGCGTCTATCGTAACCAATGGTTTGAAACTCTAGGTGACATGGCTCAGAATCGATCACAATGGCGCAGGTGTATACATTGTTTGTCTTCCCTTAAACCTTAAGATTAAAATTGCTTCATATCTGTCTTTCTTCGTGTACTATATCCCTACATACAATCTTTCTTTTATATATTACCGCCATTAAACTAACTACTTCTATGAATTCGGTGTTCATCTTGTTGCATAAATTAAATACATGTTGTGCTAACGAGGTATGGCAACTTGGACCGATGCATATATGTTCCTGGTCCTACGTTGTAGCTGACTGACTGACTGATTGATTGTATTGAACATATACCGTGCGTATTGCCTCGATATAGCCTTAATTCACCTACATTATAAGCAAAGATGGATAGTAGCTAGCGGTGGAATTTAAAGTTCAACCCATTGCACAAGCAAGTGGCTATCATTTCACACAGTAGCTGAGTGGATAACGCGATAGCGTTTGAAGCGAACGATACTGAGTTCGAGTCCCAGAACAGATACATTAAGCTGACGAGTCCCAAATAGAACAAAACGTGCGTCCTGGATTCCACTGCTAGCCACTAACCATCTTTGCTTATAATGTAACCAGATTTTTTTTCAATGAATACTAAAAATCAGTAGTATGAAGAAATCTCTTTATCAAGTAGCCTGTTAAAATACTCAGTCAACTTATTTTATGACTATTAACTTATTATCAGAAGGGGGTTTTGTGGAGATTTCAGTAATTTTATATAGTTGAGATCATGAGTAAACTGAAGCTAGACCACCATGGAAAACCTGGAGGCACTGGACGCGCGTTTCGTCTTATTGTGGGACTCTTCTGCAGTGTACATCCACGATCTTGCCTCACGAGATTCCAATCCAGGACCTATCAGTCTCGCGCGTTAACGCTTAACCACTAGATCACTGAGCCGGTCAGCATCCAACAGTGTTAATGTCCAACTTCAACCAATCCACCAAATTGAGCAACCATTCACCAATGTCTTCAGTGAGTTGATATCTCCCAACAGACCTGATTGAACTCTACTGATTACTGCTTTTCACTAGAACTCCAGGAATTACCTAATGGAGCCAATCACTTATTGTAATAAACTTTCTTTCTTTTAAATAATCTAATTATGTAAATCGCAAAATGCATGACAACTGTTTTATAAAAAAAAGTTTAAAAATATTATGATACTATATATTGTAAGATAAAAACAGAAATATCATAGAAGGGGGGGAAGGGTGATGTTGGTGTGTTTTTCTTTTTTGTCAATTTTTTTTTCTTTTTTCATTTTTTTTTTGACGTAACCACAGACATTTTATGTTGTCTGTGTAAATTGTTAGAAGTAGACTAAAGTTATAGATTAATAATAGATAAACATTGTTTAGATGTATAGACATATTGTATGCAGTTTCTATGGCCCTAAATCTGATTTCCGGTTTGAAGGTTAAGTGTTTGAATCATGTCGAGATTACTGGTTTATTGGTCTTTAATCTGACTCAAAGTTGACTGTGTAAATGATTGTTATTGAAATATTCATATTAGCTATCCTCGTCTGTAATTATCCACTTCATCCGCGTTAATGAATCACGGAATTCAGTCAGTCAGTCAGTCAGTTAGTCAGCTACAACGTAGGACGAAATTACATTAGTCAGATACGAGAATAGATTTTGAAAACGTTTTTTTTTGTATAATCGTTGAACGGATAACGAAGCAAGACAAAATGGCATGCAATGGAGTAGGTGAATGAGACAACTCAATTAAACCAAGCGTGTATCGATATTTATGGTCACACATGAGTAACCTATAGACATGTGATGAGTAAGATAGGAAATACGCACACATACTCTAACATAAAATCAATCAGGGTTGACAAGCGAATAGTTGACAAGGTCAAAATGTGAATCAAGTAGAGTGAATAAATTGGCTTATTCAGAAGTTAGAATAAGTTATCTGGGCTTAACATAGTAACCAATATCATATTGTCTTTTCATAGTTGAAATCATGAGTCAGTTGAAGCTAGACAACCATGGAAAACCTGGAAGCACTGGACGGCCGTTTGGTCCGATTATGTGACTCCTCAGCAGTGCGCATCCACGATCCCGCCTCGTGAGCGAGATTCGAACCCAGGACCCAGAACACTTAACCTCTAGACCCCTGATACCTAATACAGTGATATAAACTTCTCGTGAGGCGTGATCGTGGATGTGCACTGCTGAGGAGTCCACAATAGGACGAAACGGCCATCCAGTGCTTCCAGGTTTTTCATGGTGATTTAGCTTTAATTGACTCATGATTTCAACTATGAAAATCATAAATTAAATGCATCATTTGCAAATCTTCCATCAATTGTACGTTTATATTCTGTATGATTTCTTTCCAGTTCACAATTCCTTTCTACTTTTTTTTCCTTCTATTCTCTTCAACTTGATCTTTTAAAATTTCTATTGCAAAGTTCTCCACTTCCTATTAGTGTTACATACTACTTATAATCTGTAGACATAAGTAGCATATATCATAATATAATGATAATAATTAAAGTATTTGGAAATAGTAAGATATAATTTAATGATTTAAGAGATGATTGATAATTATGTGTTAAGTCTAGTATGATAATTTAACGTCAGTTATTTTGACTAACAATAAGTTAAATTCACTTAGCATTGTTTGTTTAAATCTTCCCATTGCTGTTTAGGACTGCAACTGGTCAGTCTCTAATAGGCATATGTGCATGCTATGCGTATTGCCTCAAAATAGCCTAAATTCACAAGCACGGTAAGCAAAGATGGATAGTGACTAGCAGTAGAATCCAGGATGCGCGTTTCGTCCTACTTGGAACTCGTCAGTTGGATATGTACAAACTTTTGTTGTACAAGTTGCAAAAGGCTCAATCAGAGACACCGTGGTTGCTGGCAATATGCAGCTAAGAGAATGTACATTATTTAGATGTCGATTTATTGGACCGCTAACTTTTAACTGAATACAATCTATTTAAGTTGTAATGAGTTACATTGTAAATCTATCCACTCTTGTATCTAACTAACGAAAGAAACCTATTATGTTACTGAAGAGGAAAGAAGTAAAGAAAAGGAAAACTCCTGTATTTGGTACCACTGATCTTTTGACATTGGTTTTTTTTTCTTTTCTAAACATTTGTATCTTTATGTAATGTCTTTCATTACCAGCATATGTTCATGAAGTTCCTTTTTAAGATCAAATATAAATAAATACGTACAATAGGATGAAATGATTGCCAAAAACAATCTGAACTATACTTGATTTGTCTTGAATATTTGAAAATCTTATCAGCAAATTCAATTACTACGATTTCCACAAACTTCCATCCTGGTAACAACCATCATGTGCTCACTAGTGATCGACTTCAAGATAAATTTCCTGCAGTTCTAGTGAGATGCCGTGACCAATGGGATCGAAGTGTATGCTGTGAGGTAGTTACTCACTGGGGACAATAGTGGAAGGTCGCGCATTATCGTGGATTAGTTGAAGACAGATATTACTACTGTTGAATGACGGCTTAAAGGTCTAGAGGTCAAGTGTTCGTACACGAAACCGAAAGTCTTGGGTTCGAGTACCATGTGCGAGGTCATGAGTGAGTAGTTCTGAAGAGTCCCACACTAGGACAAAACGGTCATTCAATGCTTCCAGATTCTCTATAGTAGTCTAGATTTAATCGACTTATAAAAATATTCAACCATTAAATAACATTTTGCTAAAGATAATTAAGTTTCAAAGTTGATGCAATTGGTTCTCTTTACAAACTTAAACGAAGTAAGGTGAATAATATTTGCAGAATACGATGAATTCATTCTACTGGTTTTGTTCAAATCTCAGAGTTATTTGCTCATTTCCAGGACACACATTATTCAAAAGTATAATCTTTTTAATTCATAAGTCAATTGAAACTAGACTACCAAGGAAAACGTGGAAGCATTGGTTTAGCTTCAATCGACTGATGAATTGGACTATAAAATTACTAAGATCTCCACCGAACCCCTTCTCATTATAAATATTTGAGCTAAATTGCAATGAATAGTCATTTAAATTTCGGTGAAAACATGATTATTTTTCAAGCTTTTAAATGTAGCTCCTCCGGGGGCTACTTCCAGTCCCAAGCCCGGGTAAAGGAGGAGGGTTGGGCATGGGGTTTAGCGACCCCATCCCATAGAAAACCAACTCGCTAAAAAAAACGCTAACCAGAAAAAAATGTATTCAAACCATTTAAATGTATATAAGTACTGTTTCTTTATTACATCAGGTAACAACCGTTTTGGTCCATTCACAAATGGAGATCACGAAAGAACCAATTCATTGGATACACATATCATGCGTCTTATAACAAAATCATACTAAGTGCTCCGGTGAGAGACTGGTAGTTCCTGGGTTCGATTGTCGCTCGAAAGGCGTGATCGTGGATGCGCACTGCCAGTGAGTAGTCCCATAATAGGACGAAACGGTCATCCAGTGCTTCCAGGTTTTCCATGGTGTTCTAGCTTCAATTGACTCATGATTTCAACTATGAAAATCATACATTAAATGCATCATATGCAAATCTTGCATCAATTGTAGTTAGCACAATAATTATATATCAATAAATAACAATATATACGTCAATATACCAACTTTATTACTTACTTTACCGAATTCACTAAAAAATGTTTTCAGTTCATCAGCTGTAGTTCCAGTAGAAACACCACCAATAAATACTTTTTTTGTTCTAACTAATGCTTGTGCTGCTAATAATGTAGCTGACCAATGATCTAATGCTAATGGACTGTTAATAGGACTATTAGTTGATGAATTAGAATTTCCATAACATGGTGATTGTATTCGTGTAGTAGTAGTAGTAGTATTAGTAGTCGTTGTTGTTATTGTTGTGGAGGAGGAGGATAAATTCTTTTCTTTAATATTATGATTCATATATACTGGATCCACATTACTATTAGTAGTATTAGTATTAGTAGTAGTATGAATAGTAGTATTATTATTTAATGATATTCCCAAATCTGATGAATTGATTGAAGGTAGTGATAGATGAAATGTTAAAGGTTGTTGAAGTTTTACATCATCCATTAACATAATTACTTGATTTCTTTATTGTATACGCTTGAATTGATAAAATCACTGATAGAATCAATAATAGATCGTTTGTGAACCCCAAAATTACGTAATCACAGAAAGGATTAGTAAACTGAAAGACGCCAATATAGTTTATAATCCTCTAATATATATATATATAGGTCTATGAGTTCTGTATTGTAATTTCCAAAAGGACCAACAATGTAGAACATGCACAAGTGGTAAGAATGTTGTACTGTAAGTTTTTTTCTTAAAACATTCTATTGACCTAGCACAATGACGACATAAGTGTTAGAATGATCGGCATCTGTGAATGACGCGAACATACTATGCCAACATACACACACTCACTCACACACACACTCACATACACATACATACACCTACACAATTTCTAACCTCATCAATTTTCCTTTTCTTTTACCTAACTCTAACCCTAACCCTAACAACAACAAAATAAAATGATTATCATTTTATTTGGTTATTTGTCATGGTATTATTGGTTTTGTCATTAAAAATTATGATTACTTCAATTTGATTGGTTGAAAAAAATTCATCCAATCAGATTTAAGTATTTTATTATATTTCTGGTAGAATCTGATGAAAAGGTAAGCAACCAAGTTAACATACCAACGATATTATATAGTTAAGATCATGAGTCAATTGAAGCTAGACTACCATGGAAAACCTGGAAGTGCTAGACGGCCATTTCGTCTTATTGTGGGACTCCTCAGTGACAGTGCGAATCCACGATCCCGCCTCACAAGCGAGATTCGAACCCTAGACCAACTAGTCTCGCGCTAGAGCACTTAACTGATAGACTACTTAGTCAACTATATAAGATTATTAAAATCTTAACAAAACCCCCTTCTTATACCAATGACATCTTTATGTTGGATACTAAATGAAATAAAGTATTACGAGTAGTATAATTACAAATCTTTTATCTTCTTTTTGTAAAATAAAAGCCCGCATTCAATGAATGACCATAATTATAAACAATAAAAAAATAATAAAAATAAAACCCCCCTTGACATTCAATTATATTCTTATTTGGATTTGATTTATCAATCTAATTAGTGATTATCTAATCATTAATAAGAAACAGGTTATCATTAGTTACTATGCGGGTTTGTTCTATTACCAAAATATGATTTGAGTAAATTAGTCAATTATAATAATATAGTATTATTATTCATGTTTACAAGTGATCAAAATAAAGTTAATGTGCATAAATAAATAGCACAGCATGATTGCACAGCATGGTTGAAGCTATACCACTATGGAAAACCTGGAAGAAATGGATGGCCGTTTCGTCCTATTGGGGGACTCCTCCTGGAGTTCAAGTGAGAAGCAGTACCTAGTGAAGTTCAACCAGGTCTGTTGAGAGATGTCAACTCACTGAAGACATTAGTAAATGGCGGAAGTTAAAAATTAATACCGTTGGATGCCGGCCAGTTCAGTGGTCTAGAGCTTAAGCGTTAACGCACAAGAATGATAGGTTCTGAGTTCGAATCTCGCGAGGCAATATCGTGGGTACGCACTGCTGAGGAGTCACACACTGGGATGAAACGGCCGTTCAGCGCTTCCAGATTTTTATGGTGGTATAGCTTCAGTTGATTCACGATTTCAACTATATAAAAAAATTACTAAAATTCTCCACAAAACCCCTTTCTGTTAATTACGAATAGTTGATTCTAATAACCGTTTTTTATGATAAACAATATATTGACAGTTTATTTCACCATTAAATATATAAATATGGTTACGAAGAGGCATCAAATATATATGCATCACATTGCGTCATTCGATTTTTGTGTACGTTTGGATACTGTTCCGGTGCCCAAGCCGAACTAGATGGTTTTCTTCGGAGACCACACACGGAGCTTTCCATCTAGAAGTCTAATCCACAAGGAAGTGGAGCAATGTTAGGAGATGCTGTCACATAGTAGCCAATGATCAACAATAGGTTTATAAACCATTTGTCCCCTCAAGATTCTGGAGCTCATGTTCATCATTGGTTTGGAATTAGTGTTTTACAATTCCCCTAGGTGGATCATCGACATCCATCAACCCAGTTAAGGCAACGGAGATCCGCCTTTCGTCCTCTTAATTTCGTAAACAATACCCCCCTCTTAACGAGGAGCACTTCTCTTACAGTAGCTGTATACACGTGGCCATGTAAGAGTATTTCGAGAGTGAGAGCTGACTCTCCCCACTCTCAACCGTATCAGACATTAGGGAGCTATCGTGACAGTAAATTTATTTGTATATTTTCGGTGATATTATGGAAAATTGTTAACCATCAGTGAATTACAATTATTTTGAATCTATACTTTTGTTACAAAGTTTACAGTTACCTTTAATATTCCATTTTTTGTATCATTTAGGGTTTCATTTTCAGATTCCTAATACATCGCCTTTCATCATGTTAGTTACCAGTCATAACCTTATAATAATACGCGTGGTCATATAAGAGTATTTCGAGATGAAAAGCTGACTCTCCCCACTCTCGACCGTATCAGGCATAAGGGAGCTCTAGTGATAGTAGATTTATTTGTATATTTCCGGTGATATTATGGAAAATTGTTAACTGTCAATGAAGGTGTTCATCGCTAACATCATATACATATACGTATGTCTTGGTTACTGTTTCAGACAAACTGTACCCTATTACATAACAATATTCTAGATTTCATAATAATTATAGTTTCCTTTTTGCCTCCATTATTGTTGTCATTTGTTATATAAACATTTATAGACCTAGGATACTTTAGATATTTTCGACTTTATGTTATCTCATTATTCACATTTATTTCTTTATCCAATCTAGTTGTCATCATCTTTTGAAATATCATTTGACTATACAGACAACTATTATGTAGATAGTTACATACTACACAATGGTTATGTAGTGTCCGTTACTATGTTAATTCCATATAACTTATTCTAGCTTCCAGACATGTCAATTTATTCATTCTTCTTCAGTCACATTTTGACCTAGTTAATTATTCATTTATCAACATTGACTGCTTTTATATAAGCGTAACTGTGTTTGCACTTATTATCCTATTCATCACATATCTGTAACTTAATTTTGTTCGGTTATGAATATCGATTAATGCTTGATTAAATGGAGTTGGATCATATACCTCCACCGCGCACCATCTCGCTTCGCTCTCTCTTCTTCACTACCATCGCTACGTCTCCTTGATTATCTGTTCCGATCAAAGATTGTGTGAAATATATGTATTCGAAATTCATTCTCGTATTCGACTTATTTCATTCCATTATTCACCAATGCGATTAAAGTCGATGAAATATACCAGGATAGCCGACATGTGTATTTCGATGACAGTCAGCACGCAATCCAATTACAGTCAGATATAGGGCCACTAAAGTTATTCCGTGATTTTGTAGGGCAAATAAAATGTCACTGAACCCTAGCCAAATCATCCGGTAGTTGGCTCACTAAATATCGAACAGATCATCGATCCCCATCAAGGTCAAGGACAATCAACACACGTCAGTAAATCATACGCCATGGACTGGCGCATGCTGCAGTTATTCTACTTTCGTTTGTATCTACTTTAACTAATATATTCCTGTAATAACGTCCTTTGTGTTGTACAGTCTTCAAAGCCTCCGTCGTTCTTTTGATGCGTCGATGGGTCAATCCACATAAGGTGCTGATCACGAGGTGTGACTTTGAAGTTAGTTTGTTCATTACACCTTTCCCGTCTAATTCGAGTACGCCTCCAATCATTCGACACAGATCATCAACGTTGATGGTCTACAATACAAAACAAAACAAAATATCTATGATCATTGAAATTTCAGTTGGTCAGTTGCATCATTCATTACATTTACGTCTATATACATTTACTAGAAGTATATAAGTAGCATTTTGAATTGTCTGGGTTTTTTTTCTTTCTTTTCGATTCCCTTAAAAATGCCAACCTTCATTAGTCCTACTTGGTGTTAATCATAGAAATTTTAATTTTTCTGTCAGTAAAATTTTTTTCTTCAAAAACAAAAAAAAACCTGAATAGTTTTACGACCATTACAACGAAAAAAAACTAAAAAAAAGAGAACAAACATATGATGCTGGGGGGGAGGGGGTAGTTTCAATCTAAACTGTTAGTTAATAAAAGAGAAGAAAAAGCGAACACCAACCCATAGAAGACAAACTATTATCATAATTTTCATTTTTAAAATAATCATAGACGTAAATTACATCGTATTCATTTTAATTAAGTAAAATTATAGAATTCAGTAACCATTTTCAATCGATAACTTATGTAGAATAGGCAAAGATGGTTAGTGGCTAGCAGTAGAATACAGGACGCGCGTTCCGTCCTATTTCGGGCTCGTCAGCTGGATGGACCTGCATCTCAGCGTTGATGTTCATTCTGGGACTCGAACCCAGTACCTTACGCTTCAAACTCCATCGCGTTATCCACTCAGCTACTCAGCCCAGATAGCCACTTGCTTGTGCAATGGGTTGAAGTTTAAATTCACTTGGTATTGTTTGCTTGAATCTTCTCATTGATGTTCAGGACTGCAACTGGTAAGTCTCTAACTGGCATATGTGCATACTGTGTGTATTGCCTCGATATTTTCTTAATTCACAAGCATTATAAGCAAAGATGGATAGTGTCTAGCAGTGGAATTTAAAGTTCATCCCATTGCACAATCAAGTGGCTATCGTTTCACAGACATCTTTGCTTATAATGCTTGTGAATTAAGAAAATATCGAGGCAATACACACAGTATGCACATATGCCAATAAGAGACTGACCAGTTGCAGTCCTAAACATCAATGGGAAGATTCAAACAAACAGTACTAAGTGAATCATGTAGAATAGTTATGAGAGGTATGTATAGGTTTATGTTTCTCAATTCATTGTTGATAAATGTATTATTTTGATTTTACGGCTGAAATCATGTGTTAATTGAAGCTAGACCACCATGGAAAACGTGGAAGGACTGGACGGTCGTTTTGTTCAAGTGTGTGACTCCTCAGCAGTGTGCATCCACGATCTAACCTCGCGAGATTTCAACTATAATTTTACTAAAATTTTCACAAAACCTCCTTCCGAAAATAATCATATGCTCACTAGTGACTGATTCCAAGAGGTGTTTCCTGGAGTTCTAGTACGAAACAGTGACAAGTGGAGTACAACTAGGTCTGTTATGAGATATCAACTCACTGAAGACAATGATGGATGGTTGCTCAATTTTGCGGATTGGTTGTATCTAAACATTAACAACGTTGGATGCCGGCAGTCTCAGTGGTATAGAGGTGAAGCGCTAGCGTTCGAGACTGATAGGTCCTGGGTTGGAATTTCGCGAGGTCGGATCGTAGATGTACACTGCAGAGGAGTCTCACACTAGAATGAAACGGCCGTCCAGTCCTTCCTGGTTTTCAATAGTGCTCTAGCTTTAATTGACTGTAAACTTTGCGTATTGTTATCTCTTCAGTAGGCTATTTTGCTTGGGATCCATTACAAACAGTTTAACATCCATACTAATTAGATCATGTAAAAGACACTTCTATCGACTTTTTTCTAATCAATAACATATTCTTGTTCACTGAAACTCTTTTACATTTCAAATACTTTCATAATGGGAATATTATACTTTATTGAAAGAAATCCACCCTTTTTTCCCCTTACATTAAATCTCATTGCCTACAGATTTTTGGGGAAATTTGAAATAGCACAACAAAAATAGATGTGAGATACTTAAATTAGAAAAAAATTAGTTTTTTGTTGTTCTCTCTCTTGAAATTTCGAATTCATTTCCTTCTCTTCTAATTAATTTCTAGTATCGGTTACCATGTTAAGTTCATATTAGCTTAGTCTAGTTTTTAGACAAATCAATTTATTCCCCTCCCCTTATTTGAGTTACATTTTTTTTTAACTTGTTATTTGATTTTGTTTATCAAATTTGATTGTTTCTATGTAAACATATATGTGTGTACATTTCTTATCCTATTCATCCCATATATATAACTTATTCTGGTTTGAATATGAATATCGATTAAAGTTTGATTCAATCAAGTTGGTTCACACGCCTTCTCCATTGCGCGTTTTTTCACTTCTCTCTCTTCTTTTTGCTTCATCCCTCTGAGATATATATGCGTCACACAAATCTCATTTGATTTATGTGACGGCTTCGATACTACCCGGGTGCCCAGACCGAAACAGGTGGTTTTCTTAGGGAACCACACCCGGAGCCTTTGATCCACAAGGCAGTAGAGCATCGTAAGGAGATGCAGTCCCATGGTAGCCGGTCACCAATTATTGATTCATACGCCATTTGTTCCCCTAGGATACTGGAGTCCATGTGCACCATTGGTATGGAATCAGGGTTTTTCAACTGCCCTAGGTGGCATTTCCGTGTCCATCAACCCGGTTAAAGCACCGGACATTCGCTTTTCGTCCTCTCAATTTCGTAGACTGCACCCCTGCCACGAGATGTCAGATCATGGGCCACTAAAATATTAACCTGGTAAAACGCAAAATAAACATTAAAATGAAAAGAAAAGCATTCTAGAATTTCGTATTAAATTTATTTGTTTCAAATAACTATCAATTAAATTCAATACAGTATAAATTTATGAAAACATGGGGTCGAATCCGTCAGGGAGCACCAGTTCCCTCAAGATTACAGGTACACCTTGCTGACAAGTGCCAAGTAGCACGAAACCCGGGTCCAAGGTTTCCTGTTGACCACCTCCAACCACCATCTTATCTCAATATATAGTGCACGCAGTGTCAAGCCACCTAGACTAGTGGCCACATTGCAACTTGATCGAAAGCATTCGATCAGCACTAAGAAGGACTTGACACGCATCACATTGATCACCACCCAGTGATCAATCAATTGTTTATGAAAACCTATTGTGTTGTGGGTTACTTATATCAACATAAGTAGCATATGTCGTGGGTCAGGCATAGAAATCAGAAAGAACCGCCGGGAGTGGATAGGGCACACACTGAGGAAATTACCCAATTGCGCCTTAAGACAAGCTTTCACATGGAATCCTAAAGGCCAAAGGACAAGAGGAAGATCAAAAACCACATTACACCGAGAAATGAAAACAGACATGAGAAAAATGAACAAAAATTGAATAGAACTAGAAAGGAAGGCGGAGGACAGAGTGGGTTGAAGAATGCTGGTCGGCGGCCTATGCTCCATTGGGAGTAACAGGCGTAAGTAAGTAAGTAAGTAAGACATAGAATGTATTTCAGTAGAAGATTGATAAAGAAAGAAAAGGAACAAAGCACAATCGTTATGAGAATGTATGAACAATGAAATCAGAGAAAATGGATTGATATTTTCAGAAGGAACAATCAAGATTGAGATGATTGATTATTATTTTGCAAATCAACTATTAACTGTATGATTATCAGATTTTAGTAAGACAGTCTATAATTTTGTGCGTATGTCCGTATTTTCGATTGTATCCATTCGTGTTCTTATTCAGTACACTATCAGCTGTTCATTAATTTATCGCAATTCATTGTATCCTAGTGAAGTGTTACAATCATGTTGTCTAATCCTTTTTTCTTCATATTTTTGAGTCATATGATGATCATAAAAATGATCACCATAGTTACATTCAAGAAGAAAAAGTAATTAGTCTGAATTATTTGAATAAAAAAAAACTGAAAAAAAAAATTGAAATTAAATTACAGAGGGGAGACCAGGAGATCGTTTAAATTTAAGCTACCTTTATATCTTAGTTTAAGTTTTTAAAATCATATATTAGATTTTGTTAAGGAACCATTGATAGTATGAGATGATTGATCAGGTATTTCTTTTTAATATTGTGATTCTTCCCCCCCCCTCCACCGGTTTGTCTTTTATCTGGTGATCGATTGGATTATGAAGACCTAAACATCTGAGAGAAAGTACGGAATACAATGGACAAATTCGAATTAATTAGAAGATTTGGTCTTTGCAGGTGGAGCATCAGTTTCTGTATCAGTATATCTTAACATACACAAAAGAAGAAGCAAGATTCTCAAATATAACAAAGAGAACATCAACTCAATTACCCTTGATGGAGAAGCTCTGAAAGATGTGGAAATTTTCACATAACTGGGAAGCATCGTCGATGAACATAGAGAATCCGACGCAGACATAAAGACGAGGATTCGTAAACCTACCGCCACATTGCTACATTTGAACAATATATGGAACTAAAAACAAATGTCAATCAATAACAAAGTGAGAATATTCAGTACGAACATCAAGACAGTTAGTCATGTTGTACGCAGCTGAAACGTGAAGAACTACTACATCCATCATCAAAAATGTACAAGTATTTATCAACAGTTATCTACGCAAAATACTTAACATTCACTGTCCGGATACTATCAGCAACAGCCTACTGTGGGAGAGGACAAACCAGACTACAGTTGAAGAGGAAATTATGAAAATATGTTGGAAGTGGATAGGACATAAATTAAAGAAATCACCCAAATTCATCTCGAGGCAAGCGCTAACCTGGAGTCGTGAAGTGAAACAGAAAAGAGGAAGGCCAAAGAACACACCGTGTGGGGGGTCGTAAGCCGATATGAGAAGGATGAATAGGAACTAGAAAGAAGTGTTCAGGGCAAAGTTTGATGGGGAATGCTGGTGAGCGGCCAATGCTCCTCCATGAGGGGTAACAAGCGTAAATAAGTAAGTAATTCTCTGATATAAACCCCCTAATATCTTAAATTTGAGCTTACCGTATAGTTAATGATTTATAAACATTTCTGTTTAGACTATAATTTATGGATGACCTTTGAGATGTCTTAATGATCTTGAGAATATCCACCTACTTACTAGGGTTAAATGAGGGTTATAAAGCAGTATGAAGAATAAGTATTCTGATAAAAAATTGATGGTTTGGTTTAGCAATTCGGTTTATGATGGTCATCACGAACTGACATCAGTTTAAATGCCAAAACGCTATTTAGACAGATAAGTAAATAAATTTCGTGCCAAAATTCAGGACCTGTTAACCTAAATCTGATTCACTTAGTATTGTTTGTTTGAATCTTCCCATTGATGTTTAGGACTGCAACTGGTCAGTCTCTTATTGGCATATGTGCATACTGTGTGTATTGCCTCGATATAGCCTAAATTCACAAGTATGGTAAGCAAACATGTCCGAGTGGATAACGCGATGGCGTTTGAAGCGAATGGTATTGCGTTCGAGTCCCAGAATGAACATCAATTCTGAGATGTATATACATCCAGCTGACGAGTCCCAAATAGCACGAAACGCGCATCCTGTATTCTACTGCTAGCCGCTATCCATATTTGCTTACTAAATCTGATTGTTTCGTCCGTAAATAAGAGTTTCTCCACACTTCTAATCAATTAGTGTACAAAACACTAAAACCAAGAGTCTTTGTCCAGAAAGTCGATGAAAAGCTTGTATGAGGATTATATATGTAGTGAACGAGAACTGAGGTGGAAACTACTAATTGATTAGTTAATAGAAGATTACAGAAAGTCTTCGTAAAGATATGAAAACTGCAATAAATACTTCAGTCATCAGTTGTCTCTTACAAACTTTATCGTTCCTTTATTCCTGTTTTCACTATAAGCACTCTCTGTTTAAATTCCTGTTCACTTCAATTCGATCTTCTCAACCTTATGTAACCAGGCACTCCACTTCTGGCCCATGTTACATACTACTTATGTACGTCAACATAAGTAGCATACACCACAGATATGCCACATGAGTTTTTAATGGTTTATATTCGATTCTTATTATCGCGTAGATCATTAATGAAAAGTTCATTTTATTCTTAAGTCTTGTAACAAGTACTATATTCATCGATAGTTTAGCTTAACGCTGGTTACCACTGTATGATGAATAATTATCAATAACTTAGTTATTCAGTCATTTAGATGGAACCCAAATACTTTGATGGTAACATCATTGACTATCAAGCCAAGTAATATGTATCCAAACTTGACAAAGATACTAATTCTTTGAAGAATAAAGATATTCAATACTGAAAAGGAATCAACTTGAACAAAAGGTAAATACAAAACTCAATGTTTCAAAGAGAGCAAGAACGAAGATTTGTGCAGAATAATACTACTTACTTACGTATCTACGTCTGTTACTCTCAACGGAGCATAGGCCGCCGTCCAGCATTCTCCAACCCAGTAGAATAATATGAATTCATTTTATTTCGTTAGGTACTCATCAGCTGCTTACAACCTATTTCATATTTAAAACCGACGTTATTACAGATGTTGACATATTTAGAAATACCATGGTGATTAGAGATGAATATATGAATCACGATAAAGCGAAGATTCCGATAGAGTTAACAAAGTCATAAAACATTTTGTTTCGGATAAATAAGTTTGGAAGGGGGGAAAGTTCGAGAACATTCAAATAGTGATTAGAACTTATGAAGTTAACAAACAATAGATGATTAAGGTAATGAAGCAACTAAAAACAGATCAATGGTAATAAAGAAAGTTATGAGTTGAAATCAGTCAGTAATGAATTGAAGCCAAATGTATTATTATTATTTAAACACATGAATATTGTTACAAAGGGGCACCAGATACATATGCGCCGCACAAATCGAATGAGATTTGTGTACGGGCTGTGATACTGTCCGGGTGCCAAAACTGAAGCAGGTGGTTTTCTTAGGGGGCCACATCCGCAACCTTTGACCTAAAAGTCTGATCCACAAGGCAGTGGAAAATCGTGAGGAGATGCAGTCCCATGGTAATCGGTGACGAACGATAGGTTCACACGTCATTTGTTCCCTCAAGATCCTGGAGCCCATGTGCACCATTGGTTTGGAATCAGGGTTTTTCGACTTCCCTAGGTGGACTTTCTGTGTCCACCAACCCGGTTAAAGTGCCAGGCATTCGCTTTTCGTCTTCTCAATTTCGTACACAACAGTAATGCCACGAGAAGGCAGTGAGTGGGACTTCCCTTGCAGAAGCTATATACGCGTGGCTATGTAAGAGCATTTGGAGAGGGAGAGCGGACTCTCCCCACTCTCGGCCGTACCAGGGCATTTGAGGGCAATGATGTTATCAAAACTTCAGAAAGAGTTGAAATAATGAATAACGTAACAAATAAAAAAGAAGGGGTTTAATGTTACCAGGGCAAAAAAAGATTTATTACTGCCTCTTTTCGGGTACATAGATCTGGTTTTAGACGTTTAATTGCTATCGTTTCGGCAAATTTCAAAAGGTTGCAGTTTAATTGTTTGTTAATCACTTTGAAGGACTTCAGTATATCGACTTCATGTCCTGTGTCAAGGTGATGTCTTGATATCGCCCTGCTAAATGCTTTGAATCCATTTGACCTTAAACTTTTAGGAATATATTCTTTGAATCGGACGTAGGCTGTCCTTTCTGTTCTACCAATCTAACTATTTTGGCAAATACATGTAAATTTGTATAAACGGTTGATGGTAACATGAAAAGGATACCTATCAACCTTTGATTGTATTAAAGAAAATATTGTTTTAAACAGGAAAACAAGTTTAATGTTTAAGCATATATCACAATAAGAACGTATTAACCAAAACGAAGAAGGTAATTTTCTTAGGAGACCACACCTGGAGCTTTCGAACAAGATGTCTAATCCACAAGAAACTGGAGCAATGTTAGGAGATGCATTCACATGGTAGCCAGTGACCAACAGTAGGTTCATAAGCCAACTGTTTTTTCAGGATCCTGCAGCCTATGTTCATCACTGGTTTGGAATCAGGATTTCCCAACTCCTCTAGGTGGAACTTCCGTGTCCAGCAACCGGGTTAATACATCGGATATTCGCTTTTCATCCTCCTAAGTTTGTAAACAACAACTCCGTCACGAGTAGGCAGTGAGTAGAACTTCTTTGAAAGTGTCTGTATAAATGTGGCCATATGAGAGTATTTCGAGACGAAGAGTCGATTCTCCTCACCCTCAGCCGTACCAAAACATTTACTGGAGGAGCCATTAAATCATGTTGAAAAAATTACAGACTTTAACAAACTCAATAAAAATAATTTTTGATCGATTTATCTGTTGATATAAATGTTAATCTCGCCAGGCAGGATCCAAGTTTTCCATGGTGGTCTAGCCTTAAATGACTCATGATTTCAACTATATAAAATTACTAAAATCTCCAAAAACCTCCTTCTGATGATGATCATAGTGACTGGTTCTATGAGGTATTTCCTGGAGTTCTAATGAGAAGCAGTAACCGGCGGAGTTCAACCAGATCTGTTAGAGACATCAAATCACTGAAGACGTTTGTGAATGGTAGCTCAATTTGATTGGATTGGTTGAAGTTAGACAGTAACACCGTTGGATGCCGGCAATCTCAGTGGTCTAGTGGTTAAGCGCTTATGCGCGAGACTGATAGATCCTGGGTTCAAATCTCGCGAGGCAGGATCGTGGATGCTCACTGCTGAGGAGTCCCACAATAGGACGAAACGGCCTTCCAGTGCTTCCAGGTTTTCCATGATGGTCTAGCTTCAATTGACTCATGATCTCATCTATGAAATGTTAAAATGAAATTGAACAAAAACGATTTTACTTTAACATTATAAGTTAGTCCTTCAATTGTTCTTCTATAATGAAACTACATCATTTGAATAGATATGTCACAAAATCCATGACAAAATTGTCCATAGAAAAAAGACAAACATACTACTAACAATGGTTTTTTTCTTCAATATATGTGATAAATATGATTTTCAGCTTGATTATAATTATCTACTTATGTTAATGTTGTTGCTATGTGTGTGTGCGTGTGTGTTTTTTGTTGTTGTTAGGCTAATGTTAGACAGGTTTCATAATGTTCATCTTTTTATTGTACTTTTTTTTAATAAAGAAAAACATATGATCTTGATAAGTAATTGACTTAATGGGTATTACAATATCGTATAGAAGAACAAGTAAAGAATTATTTGAAGCTTTTAAGTATTGTGAATAGGTATAGTCTAGATACATAAGGGGTAACACACTGACTTCTTCCTTGGTATATATACAGGTTTATCTACCCTGTGAGCGAATATACATTACATGCACACTAGTAACACACAGGTTTTAATCCCATTTATCCCATAGTAAATAGCATATAGGTATGTTCAACTACCTGAGAAGATGGATGTTCACTACTTCTATAGAAATCTATTTTCTACACCAGACTCTCTCTTACACATTACATGAATATCATTCAGCCCATGACTACCACCCTAGTATCCCGTGACTTACACATAAGTATAAGCATTCTTTCATTGGAGGTTGTCGTTCGCCTAAATCAGGTTTCGCTACCATATCTTCCACCTGCTAGATAAGGTCGTTGATTTTATTAGATATAGGGCACACTGTATTTCAGTTAACCTTTTCTTTGTGCGACACCACACGCACATACTTTGTATATACCTACATAGGATCGAGGACTTCTGCGATTCTTAAACATGAACATACAAATCACGTGGCTCGGTGCGGTTAAATGAATCTCAAGTTGGAAACCGAGTTCATTCAAGATATAACAGAGTGGGTGATTAGTCCAATCTCTGTTGACACCTAAGTTGGCTAAAAAGATTATCCCTACTAACCAGAAGCATCAATAAGAGACCTTTGTTTGAAGTTTGCTCTCGATCAGCTACTGTAGAATAAAATACATACTAAGTTTATGATGTTTCCTATTAAAAGAAAACATTATAACCCATATAAACAAACATCTCATCATTCTTTTATTCAGTTTACCTTTTACAAACTACAAGTATTCATAAATACGGCAGATACATGTGTGTGTAATTAGTCAACTAGATATATTTTCAAAACAATTACAAGTTAGTTAGGGTTAGGGTTCAAGATAGACTAGAACCATAAATTATACTTGAATAACTACTATATTGAATGAATAAGATTTGTTTAAATGTATTCCATCATATATACAATTGTGAATTTACATATACTAAGTTATTACCAAATTAGAACGAAACAGTAGTACAGTATTCGCTTGTTTTCCTAATGATGATATGGACTAAGTTTGAACAAAGGCTAACAGTGGAATCCAGAACATACATTTCTTCCCTATGTAGAACTTATCAGCTAAGTGTACATGCATGTTCATGTTCATCTATACATAGATATATATGGTAATAGAAAATGATAAATGATAATGTTTAACATCAACAACCCTTACAAACATGTGATTTCATGATGATAAAACTTCTATAAATGTCTTATATCTATGTCGTTCTATGTCTTTATATGAGAAGCTTTTTTTTAAACAAAAAAGGATCCACATCAATCAGCTTATTCAATCTTTCCATCTTACCCTACTGTCTCTAATGTTTGTTTAGTAAAATTTTACTATGATAACTAAAAAAATGAAGTTAGTAACCAGGATAAATGAGTTTCCATTTTATTATTATTATTACTAGTGAATATTGTAGTAATACCGGCTTCCAGCTGAAGAGGATATTAGGAAAAGACGTTGGAAATGATTAGGACATACAATATGGAAAACACCAAACTGCATCACGAGGCAAGCCCTAACTCGGAGTAAGGCCAAAGAACACATTACTCCGGGAAATACAAGCAGATGTGAAAAGGATGAATAGAAACTATAAACAACTAGAAAGGATTGTCCAGGACAGATGTGGATAGAGAATGCTGATGGGCGGCCTATGCTATTCCACGAGGCGTAACAGATGTAAGTAAGTAAGTAAGTGAGTAACGATACAGAACAATAATGATTATGTCAATAAATCCACATACATGTCTACATACCTACACAACATAACGTTTTTAGTAAAATAGTGTATTTATATACACATAACTTTGTAAATATATGCTGTATACTCTTCTTCTTCTTCTTCTCTTTTCATTGTATAGTCAGGAATTGGATGCAGACATGAAAAAGATGAATATCAACTGGAAACAACTAGAAAGGATTGTTCAGGATAGAGTTGGATGTAGAGTACTGATGGGCGGCCTATGCTCCTTCACGAGGGGTAACAAGTGTAAGTAAGTAACTAAGTGAGTAAGTAAGTATGTAAGTAACGATACAGAACAATAATGATTATGCCAATAAATCTACATACATGTTTACATACCTACACAATATGACATGAATTTACATATATGTAACTTTGTAAATATGTACTGTATACCCTTCTTCTTCTTCTTCTTCTCCTTCTTCTTCTCTTTTCATTGTATAGTCAATTATTCATCTTTTATTGTACACTAATACTATTCCATTGTTGTTTAAACTGAAGAATTTCTTATTCTAGTTTTTCTTCTTTTTTTTACAAAGGAATGTTTGTTTTGTGTGTGTGGGTGTGTGATTATTTATGTTTTTTTTCAAGTAGTAAATCAAAATGTATCGGAAGCCTTTGTTGTTGTTGTTGTTAATGTTGTTGCTAAGATCGCAGCAGGGCTAATACTACTACTATTACTACTAGCACTACTACTACCACTACTACTACTAATACTAATACTACTAATAATAATAATGATAATAGTAGTATTGTTGACCAAATAATAAAGATCTATTTCTTATAGAATATAAATCAAATGTTACCAAGTTAATTTGGTTACCACATTATACAATCTATATTCAGTAATGTTTCCGTTAACAAAATGAAAAAAAAAACTTTTTTTTTGTTTTTTTTACACAAAAAAAAATTTTAAAAAAATCGAAAATAAAAAGTAAATGAATAAGACCTAATCTTTATTTAACATGTAAAGATGACAGATTACTCTATAATTCTTTCATTATTTTGTATAACCGTTTTTTTTTTGTTTGTTCTTATTTATCTCTTTTCATGTAAGTTTATATGTATATGTAGGTGTAGGTATGTATGTAGGTAGGTATGTGTGTGTGTGTGTGGAGGGGTGGGGAGGTGGTTGGGTGGTTGGGAACTAGGCAATGTACTTACTTATCGGTCCCTTTCGAACTAAACAATGAATAATGTGCTTATTTCTGTTTTGTTTTGTTTTTGCTTTACAACGCAATGAAACTTAAGGACAATAAGAAAAATAGATAGTTGGAAACTGTAATAAACTGAATACAAACTATTTGTTTATCCATAGGAAATTAAATATATATATGATATGTTATCAAAAGGGGTATTATAGTGAATATTAGAGTAATTTTAATAGTTGAAATCATGAATCAATTGAAGCTAGACCACCATGAAAAACCTGGAAGCATTGTGGGACTCCTCAACAGTGCGTATATACGATCACGCCTCACGACATTCGAACCCAGGACCTACCTATTTTTGTAGAGTTATTCCTTCTAATCTTGACGAATATCTTTCACATCTTTAAAATCTGTACAAAATACTCAGATAATTACTATGAACTGAGCTATTTATATAGTTAAAGAGTTCCTTTTATCTGTTTTTATTCAAAATTTCATTCATTATTTGTCCATTCTCTAATAATTCAATATTGAAATGAAAAATCTTCAAAATTAAATTGACAGAACGGGTTTTTTTTGTGGAGATTGTAGTAATTTTATAGTTGAGATCATGAGTCAATTGAGGCTAAACCATCACAGAAAAATGGAAGCATGGGAACGCCCCGGTTTTCGTCCTAATTGTGAGACTCCACAACAGTGCCCATCCACGATCCCACCCTCTCGAGATTCGAATCTAAGATCTATCAGTCTCACACTTGAGCAATAAGCCTATAGACTACTGAAGCGGCCGGCATCCCACGGTATTAATATTTAACTTCCACCCATCCACGAGAGTTATCAACTGTAGACCATTGTCTTTAGTGAGTTACTATCTTACAACTAGTCAATGCATCTCACTAGAACTCCAGGAAACATCTCATGGAACCAGTCACTAGTGAGCCTATGATTATTATCAGACGGGGTCATTGTGGAGATTTTAGAAATTTTATATTTGAAATCTCTTGAGGTGTGATCATGAATGTGCACTACTGAGGAGTCTCACAATAGGACGAAACGGCCGTCCAGTGCTTCCAGGTTTTCGATGGTGGTCATATTGAATTACAATTGATCTATTACTTTGTATTACACTATTTGATAAAGTAACATTGACAATTGAGAAGAAAAATAAACAGTGTCAAAAAATGAGTTTATTCAAACATACATATATATGATTATGATTATGATTATTGTTGTTTTACTCAATTGAACCATTTAGCCTAAAGGGATTTAGAATTGAATGAGAAATAATTAAATCATTCAAAAATTTGAAAAAAAAAGAAGAAAAACAAAAAACGAAAATAAAAACAAGAACGGATAATGATAATTTGTATAATTATGTAAATAATTTAACATTTTTATATATAGAAGTGTTTACTTACTTACGCCTGTTACCTTTCGTCGAGGAGCATAGGCCGCATACCAGCATTCTCCATCCACCCCCGTCTCCAACAATCCTTTCTAGTTCTTTCCAGTTCCTATTCATCCTTTTCATATCTAATTCTATTTCCCGACGTATTATGTTCCTTGACCTTCCTCTTTTCCGCTTTCCTTCAGGATTCCATGTTAGGAATTGCCTCATGATGCACATTGGTGATTTACATAATGTATGTCCTATCCAATTCCAACGTCTTTTCCTAATTTCCTATTCAGCTGAAAGCTGGTTTGTCCTCTCCCATCAAACGCTGTTGTTGATAGTATCCGGTCAGTGAATGTTGAGTATTTTGCGTAGACAACTGTTTATAAATACTTGTACCTACTTGACGATTGATGTAGTAGTTCTCCACGTTTTAGCTCCGTACAGTAGCACTGTCTTCACGTTCGTATTGAAGATTCTCACTTTTAAGCTAAGAAGTATTCAGAATGAAAATAAAATTTCCTTTTTACTTTTTTTCTTTTTTCGCTTTTTTTTTGTTTGTTTTTGTTTTATGAATTATATACATATTAACATGTGAATATGTGTTACAATTAAAACAAATCATACTTATGATTATTTGTCAAGTAAATGAATTGTACAGCTCGATGTATAGAACATTGTAGACCATCAACGTTGATGATCTATGTCGAATGTTTGGGGGTATACTCGAGTTAGACGGGTACGGTGTAACGAACACACTAACTTCGATGTCACACCTCGCGATCAGCCCCTTATGTGGATTGCCCCATCGACGCATCAAGGGACCATGGATGCTGTGAAGATTGTACAACACAAAGGCCACCCACCAGCATTCTCGATTCAACCCTGTCCTGAACAATCCTTTTCCAGTTTTTTCCCAGTTGCTATGCATCTTTTTCATGTCTGCTTCCTATACCAGACGTAGTATAATTGAATAAAATCTTGAGTTATTCGTATTAGTTTTTTGAATCTTCTCATTGATATTGTATGTTATAATGGATGAATCTCTTTCGGTATGTATGAATCTTATGTGGACTACCTTGACACTGTCATTAAGTTATCAACATTTTAAGCGAAGTTGGATTGTGGTTAGTAGGGGTACGCATTTCGTCTTATTTGGGAATTGTTAACTGAATATAACTGTAGGATAGTATTGATAGTTTCACGGTGATTTGAACCCAATACCTTTCTATTGAAATATTCAACATGCTATTCACTTAGATAGGATGAAACACGTAAAAAGCTACTGTTCAGTTCTGCTGATAATCCTTGTCACTTCAGACAACATCAAAGCAATCCACAGAGGATGTACATATGCCGATATGAAACAGATCAATTGCAGTACAAAACATCAATGTGAAGACTTAACCAACCAATACATAAATGAATTATCATTGAACAACACTTCATTTAGTATCGACAAATGTGTTATCAAATCATTATCAACTGAATCAATCTTTTGTATCTTACTGCTTACATATCGTTTCGCTAATTCATTATTAATACATTTTTCATTTAAAATGCTCGTTTCTCCCTTAGTCCAACTTGGTAACGTTCCACTAGGAAAAACATTATAAAGTATTGACTGAAAAAAAAAGAAACAAACACCAGTTTATTCCAAGTAATATTTATGTTTTATTGTTACTTATTCAATATTAAAGCTCTGCCTGTAGCTCTTCCGGGGGCCAGAACTAGAAAGGAAGTCCCTGGACAGAGTGGGTTGGAGAATGTTGGTTAGCGGCGTATGCTCCATTGGGGGTAACAGGCGTAAGTAAGTATGTAGGTAGTTAGGTATGTAAGTATCCAATATTAAATTTTGTTGTCAATAAATTAAGGTTCTTATTATTTAGTGAAATTTATTATTTATAAGTAAAAATTGAAAAGTGGTTAGCAGTGGAATCCAGGACTCCCGTTTCGTCTTACATGGGACTCCTCAACTGAATGTACATGAATTAATGTAATATCGAGGCAATACTCACAGTATGCGCATATACCAACAAGTGACTAATAAATTGCAGTCCTAAGTAACAATGGGAAGTTTCAAGTCAACAACAATAAGTGAATATAACTTCACCCCCTTGCACAAGCAAATGGCTATCAGAACTCAGTAGTTAACTAGAAAATGTGATGGCGAATGGTAATGGGTTCGAGTTCCAGAGTGAACATCAACTCTGAGATTCAGGTACATCCAGATGACGAGTCCCAAATAGGACGAAACGCGAGTCCTGGATTCTACTGCTAGCCACTATACATCTTTGCTTATAAAGCTTGTGACTTCAGGCAATATCGAGGCAGTCTGCACATGCCAACAAGAGACTGATCAATTGAAGTCCTAATTAACAATGAGAAGATACAAGTCAACTTTATTTGTTTATTTATTTAAACACATAAATATTGGTATAAATAAGCACCCGATACATATGCGCCTCACAAATCGAATAAGATTTGTGCGAGGGCTGTGATACTGCCCAGGTGCCAAAACTGAAGCAGGTAGTTTACTTAGAGGACCACACCCGGAGACTTTGACCCGAAAATCTAATCCGCAAGGCAGTGGAGCATCGTGAGGAGATGCAGTCACATGGTAGCCGGTGACCAACAATTGTTTCATACGCCATTTGTTCCCTCAGGATACTGGAGTTCATGTGCACCATTGGTTTGGAATGAGGGTTTTCCAACTCACCTAGGTGAACTCTCCGTGTCCACCGACCCGGTCAAAGCGCCGAGCATTCGCTTTTCGTCCTCTCAATTTCGTAAACAACACCCCATTAAGACTTCCCTGTCAGAGGCTATATATGCGTGGCCATGTGAGAGCATTTCGAGAGGGAGATCAGACTCTCCACACAAGTCAACAATACCAAGTGATGAATGAAATCAATCAACTTTTTTTAATAAAGTGAATTATGCTAAAGTTATTTTAATTCAGGTCATTTCAGTACAATTATGTATATATATATTCATACAGTACAATGTATATCACTTATTCACTTATATACTACTCTTATAACTATTTTCTATTATCAATATTCAATGTTCAACAATTGTTTATTTATACTTAAATGTTTACTTTATTGATGACCTTAATTAAAAATTTACATTTTAGATAATAAATAATTCGAGTTATTGGTTTATTAACTTATCAATGAATAGAATAGTTGAAATGAAGTATTCTGATGGTATGGTGTGGGTTACTTGCATTCATATAAGTAGTATATGACGATAAAATATTCAACATTCATTGGCCGGATACTATGGGAAAGGACAAACCAACTTCCAGAAGAAGAGGAAATCGGGAAAGGACGTTGGAAGTGGATAGAACATACATTGAGGAAATCACCAAAATGCATCACGAGGCAAGCCCTAACTTGTAATCCTGAAAGGAAGCCGAAAAGAGGAAAGCCGAAAAGCACATCACGCCGGGAAATAGAAGCAGATATGAAAAGGATGATTGTTAACTGGGAAGAACTGGAAAGGATTACCCAGGACAGAGTTGGATGGAGAATGCTGGTGAGCGGCCTATGCTCCTCTACGAAGGGTAACAGGCGTAAGTAAGTATATGACGGTGGTCAGGCATTGAATGTATTTCAGTAGAAGATTGATAAAGAAAGAAAGGGAATGTAATGCAATTGGTAGGAAAATGCATGAATAATGAAATCAGAGAAGATGGACTGATATTCGCAGAAGGAACAATGAAGATTGAGACAATTGATTGATAGTTTGCCAATTAACTATTTACTATATGGTTATCAGATTTTAGTGAGATAGTCTATAATTTTGTGCTTGATTACATTCGGTTATCCCCACTCATCTTCTCATTCACTACGATAGTATTAGTGGAAATATTTGTTTCTATCAGTTATCATTAGTTACTTTACATGTAGTTGAAAGAATATAGGTAATAAGCTTATAGTTAAACACTTCATATCCCAACTGCGTCATAAGGCAAGCACTCATATGGAATCCTGAAGGCCAAAGGAAAAGAGAAAGACCAAAGAACGCATTGTGCAGAGAAATGGAGACAGACATGAGAAGAATGGACAAAAATTGAATAGAACTAGAAAGGAAGGCCCAGGAGAGAGTGCGTTGGAGAATGCTGGTCGGCGGCCTATGCTCCATTGGGAGTAACAGGAGTAAGTAAGTAACCACTTCATATATTAGAATAATATAAATTTGATAGTAGAATGTGACATTTTTCTAATGTAGCTTTTTCAGTTTCCTAATACACACTTATGTTTAATTTGATTTTGACTGATATTGTAGTGAACGAGAATACAAGTAGGGACAATCGAATGTATTTGAATACAGAATTACAGAATATCTTATTAAGATCTCAGAACCATACAGTAAACGCTTCATTTGCAAAATACCAATCAATTGTCTCAGACTTCATTGTTCCCTCGTTTTCACACCAATCATTCTCTGTTCTCATTCTCTTTTCTTTGGTCTTCTTAACCTTCTGCCGCCAGGTATTTCACTTTTGATTGGTGATACATACTACTTAAGTAGTGAACAACAACACGGGCGAGGACAATCGAATGTATTTGAAACGGAAATTGCAGACTATCTCACTAAATTCTGATAACCATAGAGTAAACAGTTAATTTGCAAAATGACAATCAGTTGTGTCAATCTTAACTGTTCCTTCTGCAAATGTCAGTCCGTCTTCTCTGATTTCATTGTTCATGTATTTTCATACCGATTGCGCTTCATTCCTGTTCTTTCCTTATCAATCTTCTGCCAAAATACATTCTATGCCTGACCCTCGTCATATACTACTTATGTTGATATAAGTAGCTAACATCACATTTATATCTATCGACATCAGTAATACATATCGCGATATCATTTCTTAATTAGACTTGAACAAAGCCTACGTTCAAGACTTTCTTTAGATCGAATCCAGAAAATATTGAATGTCATATTCACTAATTAGTCAAGTAAATACATTCAAATTCACAATAAAATGCTTAATATTAAACGATTGTTTACTATTACCCTTCCAACTATTGTGATACAATTAATTTGGAATGAAACTAAAATAAACTATTAGGATGACCTTAATTATTATAATGATGATTTCAAACATCTTATGCTAGATAGTTTCATTGAAACACACAAATAACATAAATGTATACACATATATTTATATTATCTGGCCCCAAAATGCCCTGGTACGGCCAAGAGTAAGGTGAGTCCGCTCTCCCTCTTCAAATGCTCTCACATGGTCACGCGTATACAGCCTCTGACAGGGAAGTTCTACTCACTGCCTTCTCGTGGCATTACTGTTGTTTAAGAAATTGAGAGGATGAAAGCGAAATTACGGCGCCGTAACCGGGTTGGTGGACACGGAATGTCCACCTAGAGGAGTTGGAAGACCCTCATTCCAAACCAATGGTGTATATGGGCTCCAGTATTCTGAGGGAACAAATGGCGTATGAATCAATCATTGGTCACCGGCTACCATTGGACTGCATCTCTTTACGATACTCCACTGAATTGTGGATTAGACCTTTAGGTCAAAGGCTCCGTGTGTGGTCCCCTAAGAAAACCACCCGCTTCAGTTTGGGCACCCGGGCAGTATCATAGCCCTCACACATATCAAATAAGATTTGTATGGTGCATATGTATCTGGTGCTTCCTTTGTAACAATATTTATGTGTTTAAATAAATAATAATAAATAAATATTATCTGAATTGGTTAAAATGTACAATGAATTTATAAGTAAAGATGGATAGTGTCTAGCAGTGAAATCCAGGATATGCGTTTCGTCCTATTCGGGAATCATCAATCGGATGGGACTTGAACCCAGTACCGTCCGCTTCAAATGCGATCGCGTTATCTACTTAGCTACTGTTCAATTGTAGTTCTAAACAACCATTGGAATATATAAGCAAACAATATCAAGTGAATTGTATAATGAATTATTGATTAAACCAAATGATTATTAAATGACCATTTGGTGACCTACCGAATCATCTCTGATTACAGAAGACAATTTGTTATAAATGATTTGAGCAACTTAAAATATTGATCCAAAAACAAAGAATAAAACAGGGAAAAGAAAGAAAACTAGGTCAATGTCATAGTCAGCCAACGAAATTTGCAAAGAATAGCGGTTAAGTGAGCAGTTTATTAGTTGAATAGATAAATAGGCCTATTTTAGAATGGAATTATTCAAACCAGTGTATCAGTTACTTAGTTTCCAGGCCATTTAATCATCATTCCCCTTAGGGCAAGTGAAATAATGAATAAACCATCATTCTGTTTTATAATTGATAGGGTAATAAATGATATTTGAACCACAAATTGTTGAAGGAGAATTAGCAATACCTTAGAAAGACTGTCAGCTAGCTCTAGAAGTACGTAATGGTTCTAGATGATAAGTTGACTGTTAAAGAGATAGATATAGTGAAAGCATGAATATATCAAGTCAATTAACATAGAACTAGTAAGAGCTTAAAACAATACTATGGAAAACTATCCTTATCTGAATATCATGCCTAATCAGAACATGAAATCATTTACTTAATTACTTACTTACACCTGTTACCCCTCGTGAAGGAGCATAGGCCGCCCATCAGTATTCTCCATACAACTCTATCCTGGAATATCCTTACCAGTTGTCTCCAGTTCCTATTTGCCCTTTTCATGTCTACTTTCAATTCCCAACCCAATGTGTTCTTTGACCTTCCTTTTTTCTGTTTTCCTTCAGGATTCCAAGTTAGAACTTGAAACCATGATGATACTTCAATGCGAAAATGTTTACTGATTGAGCAGTTTAACGGATAAAATGACTGATTCTTACTACTTTAAACAAGATATTACAGACTAAACACGCTGAATATTCTTAGAAAACGAATCGTAAATACAATTTCAAGTAGATATGACTGTTAATCTCATTAAAAGACGTTAGTTTACAAGGTTGCCTCGAAAATTAGTAAATGCCAATTTGATAATTTTATTCTATTTGCATTATTAAAAAATTGACCGGATACCATCAGCAACAGCCTACTGTGGGAGAGGACAGATCAGCTTCCAAATGAAGAGGAAATTAGGAAAAGACAATGGAAGTGGATACGATATACATTGTGGAAATCATCAAACTGTATCACGAAGCAAGCGCTAACTTGAAATCCTGAAGGGAAACGGAAAAGAAAAAGACCAAGGATCACTTTGTTTGAGACTTTGAAGCAGACATCAGAAGGATGAATAGTAACTGGAAACAACTGGAAAAGAAGGATAGTCTAGGACGAAGTTTGATGGATAATGCTGATGGACGGCCTATGCTCCTCCATGAGGGATAAGAGGCGTAAGTAGGTAAGTCGATTAATAAATACGATTAATCCTGAAATGCTTCATGCTAATCAGTAGTATCAGTATCACTGATGAACAGTTTGAAATATTAACTAGGTCATCACAAACAAATATCTTACAAGCATACTCATAAACCAACCATTGTACAATCCCAGTTTTTGTTTACTTATTACAGTCTGTAAGTCAAAAATAGGTTGAATTCATGAGTTGATTAAAGCTAGACTACCATGAAAAACTTGGAAGCACTGAATAGCCATTTCGTCTAAGTATGGGACTGCTCAGCAGTGCTCATCCACGAACCCGCTCGAGGGACTGGAACACAGAATCTTCGGTCTCGCGCGCAAACGCTTAATCTTTAGACCACTGAGCCAGACGACATCCAACGGTGTTAATGTCTAACTTCAACCAATCCATAAAATCGCGCCACCGTCCATCATTTTAAAACTAATCCATTTGTCAATATGATAGGTAATTGCTTAGATTAACATCAATTTTCATGTTTACCACAAACAATCTGTATTGACAAAAGAGATATGATGTAGAAAAAAACAATAGAATTTCCTTTTTAAATATTTTAAACTCATAGCTAAATTATCAAAAGGGGTTTGGTGGAGATTTTAGTAGTTTTATAGAGTTGAGATTATGAGTCAATTGAAGCTAGACCACCATAGAAAACTTGGAAGCACTGGACGACCGTTTCGTCCTATTATAGGACTACTCAGCAGTGCGCATCCACGATCCCGCACTCGCGAGATTCGAACCCAGGACCTATCAGTCTTCCAGTACTTCCAGGTTTTCGATGGTGGTCTAACTTCAATTGGCTCATGATCTCAACTCATAGCTAAATCGTTGTTTAAATAATTCATGTGTTTTTATTAGAATGAGGATTTTTGGAGATTGTAGTATTTCCAAGGTTGAACTCATAAGTAAATCTAAGCTAGATCACCGTTGAAAACCAGGAAGCACTGATTGGCCGTTTCATCATAGTTTAGGACACTTCATCAGTGTCCATCCACGACCCTTCACTGATAACTCGAACCCAGGCCCTTCGGTCTCACACCCGAACACTACTGAGCAGACTTTAAACAACTTAGATCAAGTACATGAAGAAAAAATAATAACTTTCATCATTCAAAGGAATGTAAATTGATTAACCTTTCTTTATTATACATTATTCGTTATAAACATTCATAATACTTGCATAAGTTTGATAGATTTAAAAGTAGATTCACTTAACCCAACCCCAGGTGGTATGTTTGACAGTAATAAGGTACACATTATTGTATATGTTAATAAATGATGGTATCAGAACAAAAAAATAAAGTTACAAATGACATTTCTCTTTGAATTCCATCGAACAAAATTGCTAATACGTCATTAATTGATTGTCATAGTTACTAAATTATTGACAAAAAAGAATCGGAGAGTTTAAATCTGATAAATTAAGTAAGAATAATTGTCTTGTTATTTATAACAAAGCTATAAAGTTACCTTCCCTGGTTAATCAGAATAATCTTTCAAAAATATTTTTTTTACTTTTACTAACACCTGTTACTCCCAATGGAGCATAGGACGCTGACCAGCATTCTCCAACCCACACTGTCATGGGCATTCCTTTCTAGTTCTATCCAGTTTTTGTTCATTCTTCTTATGTCTGTATCCATTTCTCGGCGTAATGTGTTCTTTGGTCTTCTTCTTCTCCTTTGACTTTCAGGATTCCATGTGAGGGCTTGCCTTGTGACGCAATTGGGTGATTTCCTCAAAGTGTGCCTAATCCACTTCCAACGCTTCTTCCTGATTTCTTCCTCCACTGGAATCTGATTTGTTCTCTCCCACAGTAACTTGTTGCTGTTAGTGTCTGGCCAACGGATCCGAAGTATTTTGCGTAGACAACTGTTTATAAACACTTGTATCTTCTGCATGATGTCCTTCGTATTTCTCCACATCTCCGTCCCATACAGTAGAACTGTGTTGACATTTGTATTGGAAATTTTGATCTTGGTGTTGGTTGACAATTGCTTTAGAAGCCTCGAGTCAGCTCTGAATCTTATTTGGTCCACCGTATAGTAGCTTCTCACCAGCCCTAAGCTGTATGAATTGTATATTTCAGATATACGTGGTTTATATACAAGCAGACCAGACCTCATCACATCATAAATTAAAAACTGATAGTTGTACAAGATCAAGCCACAAGTGGTTGTGAGTACAGGAGACTGTAACTAATACATTGGGATTAAGTTAAGAATGGAGAATCGTATAACAGCAGTCAATAAGTTAAATGAAAGATTATGGTGAAAAAAATATAAATATATGTAATCTAGCTACGTAATAATTATCCATAAATAATTCCTAACAGTTACAACTCATTTATTCTTCATCCTTTTTTTAGAAGATTCAAAGGTGTAGGTGTTCATATTATTTGCTTATTCCCATATAAGGTTAGATCCTAACTAAAATAAATAAAGGCAACTTCGAAATTTCAACATTCTCCCCCACCCAACGAAACAATATCCCCGCATTACAAATAATGTGGTTTTAATCAGAAGGGGTTTTGTGGACATTTCAGTATTTTGATAGTTGAAATCATGATTCAATTGAAGCTAGACCACTATGGAAAACCTGGAAGCACTGGACAGCCGTTTCGTCCTATTATGGGCCTCCTCAGCGATGCACATCTACGATCTCGCATCGCGAGATTCGAACCCAGGACCAAGATTAACTAATAATTGCATAGTTTCTATCCTAATAAATTGTATGTCGTAATGAAATGATATTGAATGAGTAGAATTTCATGAACTCATTGATTTGAACAGACAATTAGGGAGATGAAACAAGGAGGGAAGAGTGAAACAGATTGGAGAAGAGAAGAGAGTGAAGTAAAATAGCACGCAGTGGAGATGAAATGTAAACCAGGATGATTTGGCTAGGGTTCAGTAACATTTCACTGGCCCTACCATATCACGGAATAACTTTAGTGGCCCTATATCTGACTGTAATTGGATTGTATGCTGACTGTCATCGAAATACACATGTCGGCTATCCTGGTATATTTCATCGACTTTATTCGCATTGGTAAATAATGTAATGAATTAAGTGGAATATGAGAATGAATTTCGAATACATATATTTCATACAATCTTTGATCGGAATACATAATCAGAGAGACTTAGCGATGGAAATGAAGAAGAGAGAGTGAAACGAGATTGTGCGCCGTGGAGATGTATAAGCCAACTCCATTTAATCAAGCGTTAGTCGATATTTTTAGCTGAACAAAAATAAGTTACAGATATGTGATGAATAGGATAAGAAGTGCAAACACAGATACGCTCATATAAAATTAGTCAAGATTGACAAGTGAATAATTAACAAGGTTAAAATGTGACTCAATAAGAATGAATAAATTGGCCGGTCTGGTAGTCAGAATAAGCTTATGTGGGCTTAACATAGTAACCGAAACTATAAGTTAATAAAAGGGATTCACTTGACAATCTAATTCATATACTCGAAATTTGAAACTAATTCTCATTTAAAGTTTTATGTATACTATAAATGTTCTGTGAATGAAAACAACCTAGATTAAATAAGAACTTTCATACAGATCAGACGGATCTATTTATTTGACAACTTCAAGATAAATTTTTTTTCATAGTTGAAATCATGAGTCAATTGAAGCTAGATCACCATGGAAAACCTGGAAGCACTGGATGGCCGTTTCGTCCTATTATGGGACTCCTCCGCAGTGCGCATCCACGATCCCGCCTCACGAGATTCGAACCCAGGACCTACCGGTCTCGAGCCAGAGCACTTAACCGATAGACCACTGGTTTGGCTTCAATTGAATCATGATTTGAACTATAGAAATACTGAAATCTCCACAAAACCACTTCTGATGAAAAAGATATTTTTTTATCAATTTATTAGACTGAATTCATATACACCACATTAAACTGATCAAAATTTTGTAAGAGAAGAGGAGAGATGGGAGAGGAGAAAAATGTAGAAAATAACTAGATTTAATATTCAGTCCACAAAAAGTAATTAAACAAAATTTATGCTTTCTAGACAACTTGTTACACAAATAAACTCCGCCTGGAACCCCTCTGAGGTTACTGCCGGTTCAGAGTCCGGATAAAAGAGGAGGGTTGGGCTTGGGGTTAGCGACCCCAACCTGTAGAAAACTAACTCACTAAAAAAACGTTAACCAGAAAACAAAATTATTCAATTATTCTTTGAATTCCCTGTAATTTTCAGTCATCAGTGAAGAAAATTTTAAAAAAAGCCATAAACAGAAAATCTAATAATGTTCCTAGCTGCGGTTAGGAAAAAAGCTTGTTGGATATAATTATAGTAACTTAATATACTGTTTGCATGTGTTCAAAGTAAATGTGTAAAGGAGAGGCTTTGGAGGATGTAAAAACCTTTACATATCTGAGCAGTGTAGCAGCAGCCTCAGCAGCAGTAGGTCTCAATATAAACAAAGGGAAAAGCAAGACTCTCCGATACAACACAGCATGCATCAATCGAATCACACTTGACGGAGAAGCTTTGGAGTATGTAAAAACCTTCATATATTTAGGCAGCATCAACAATGAATACGATCGAACAGATACACATATGAAGACGCAAATCGGCAAAGCGAGAGCAGCATATTTACAACTGAAGAACATCTAGAACCTAAAACAACTATCTGTCAACCAACACCAAAGTCAGAATTTTCAATACAAATGTCAAGACAGTTCTGTTGTATGGGGTGGAAAATTGGACAACTACGAAAGCCATCATCCAGAAGATACAAGTGTTCATTAAAAGTTGTCTTCGCAAAATACTTCGGATTCGTTTGCCAGACAATATCTGCAACAACCTACTGTAATAGAGAACAAAGCAGATTCGAGCGGGGGAAGAAATCAGGAAGAAGCGTTGGAAGTGGATAGGACACACATTGAGACAAGCACCCAACTGCGTCACAAGGCAAGCCTACACATGGAATCCTGAAGGCCAAAGATATCTCATTTTAATTAGTTTTCCAATTTTTTTAAAAAACTGGTGTGTGCAAACAGATTAGACTGCTCGAAATTTGGCTGAGGAGTTACAGACTAAGACGAAACGGCCATGCAGTACTTTCAGGTTTACAATGGTGGTCTAAATTAAATGGACTCATGAATTCAACTGTTAAATTACTACAATCTCCACAAAACCCCCTTTCTGATTTTGTAGACGTTTTGTTCTTTAAACTGGAAAGGCTAACAATGAAGTTCTCATTATTGTAAAATATGACATGTAAAATAATTTTGTGTTGACGTATGTTTTTCCAGAAAGGTGATCAAAAAACACTTTCAGCTATCACAGTGATTAACAATCTGGTAAGCTAAATCAAATATTCGGAAACAGTCCTTATCAACCTATCAATGGCTACAAATACATTTTTTGACGGAAATTGACCGAAGTTAGTTATGTACACCGTTGGATGGTTGTTCAGTGAATTGAAGACTAAGTGTTCACTTCAGGACCTGAATGTTCATGGTTCAATTACTGGTGGAATCATCAGTATGTATCGTTAAGGATTCAAGGGTTAGTCTGGAAAAGCTGTTCAATGCTTCATGGTTTTCATTAGTTGTTTGACAAATCCACTCAACAAAATTGTGAATCAATCTGATCGCTGGATTCTTTTATTAAGATATAAAACGTTTTATAATGTTTATTAGTTGAAATCATGAGTCAATTGAAGCTAGACTACCATGGAAAACCTGGAAGCACTGGACCGCCGTTTCATCCTATTATGGGACTCCTCAGCAGTGACTGACTTCAAGATACATGTCCTGGAGTTCTAGTGGGAATCAGTGACCAGTGAAGTTCAACCATGTCTGTTGTGAGATAACAACTCACTGAAGACAATTGGTGAACGGTTGCTCAAACATCGTGGATTGGTTGAAGTTAGACATTAGCACTGTTGGATGCCGGCCGGCTCAGTGGTCCATCGGTTAAGTGCTCAGGCGCGAGACTGGTAGATCCTGTATTCGAATTTCGCTCGCGAGATGGGATCGTGGATACGCACTGCTGAGGATTCCCTTAATAGTACGAAACGGCCGTCCAGTGCTTCCAGGTTTTCTATGGTGATCTAGCTTCAATTGACTCACGCTTTCAACTATGAAAATACTGAAATCTCCACAAAACCCCTTCTGGTTTTATTATGTAATGAGATGTTAAATCGTTCTTATTAAGATATAGATCTGTTATGTGTTTTTTTCTGGAAAGATGATTGATTGAACTGTTTTCGTTTTCAACCGTGAATTAGCTTAAAATGAATACAATAACCTATACCCCGATACTAACGTACACCTTACAAACCTCGATTGTTTTGTTTTTCTACTATTCAATCCTACTAAGTATATATTGTCACAGTATCATAAAACAAAATGAAACCATCGTTTATCCATTTTTTACATTTTCAATCTTCTTCTTCTTCAAAAAAGGAAACGATTTCAGCTTCCAAATAACAATTCATATATAGTAAACATCTAATCAATTAGTAAACAAAATGATTAACGATATATGAGTTTATAATTAGTGTGTACCCTCAATGAAAATTCATTTTAATCAATATTTTGTTGTTGTTCTTGTCGTTAGTGGTGGTGTTGTTGTTGTTGTTGGTGGTGGTGGTGGTGGTGGTGATGGTGGTGGTAGTAGTAGTGGTGGTGAGTTAGCTCATCTAGAAAAAAAAAGTGGAAATGAAAAAAAATACTCACAACATTTAACCTACATCATTTAGAATAAACCAAATCAAATAATTTTTCCCAAATTTTTTTTCAAATGTTTGATATAGAGGGGGGCGGTTGGTAGGTGGCGTATGTTGCTTTAAAGAGGGGTAACAAATGTAAGTAGGTAAGTTTATAAAAGTGAGTAAATATTTCTATTTGAATGATTCATAAATAATTATAATTATTCTAATAGGAGATGTAAATTTGTTTGTTCGATTTTTTTGTTTAGATAAGAAAGATTTATTCAACTTTTATACCTTTGCTGTGTTAAAACGATGAGAACTACTGCATCCATCGTCAAGAAGGTACAAGTATTTATAAACAGTTGTTTACGCAAAGTACTCAACATTCACTGACCGGATACTATCAGCAATAGCCTTCTGTGGGAGAGGACAAACCAACTGCCAGTTGAAGAGGAAATTAGGAAAATACGTTGGAATTGGATAGGACATACATTAAGGAAATCACAAAACTGCATCACGAGGCAAGCCCTAACTTGAAATGCTGAAGGGGAGAGGAAAAGAGGAAGGTCAAAGAACACATAACGCCGGGAAATAGAAGCCGATATGAAAAGGATAAATAACAATTGGAAAGTACAGGAAAGGATTGTTGGAGACAGGGTTGGATGGAGAATGGTGGTGGGCGGCCTATGCTCCTCGACAAGGGGTAACAGGCGTAAGTAAGTAAGTGTGTGTAAACAATTAAGTGTTTATCTTAGATAGAAGAAAGAAGAAAAGACGAGAGAGAGAAGAGTAAGAATACAATGTTTAAAAACTATAAACACCTGAGAGTTGTATACCATATTTGAAACTTTTTGGAATAGCATTCCTTATCACTCGTCTTCTGTCTTCTCATTTGCATTTTGGAGGGTTCTAGCATTCGCGTGCTCAATTTGTACACAGTATATCAAAAATCTAAACTCTAGATATAACAATGACGTAACATATTGGGCTAAAACTGTACCATTCTTTTCTATCTAGTTGAGAAATAATATAATACCTAAAGCGAAGAAGTTTCCTCAGTTAAATATTAAGTTACAATCAACGTATGCTTACTAGTGACGGTCTCCAAGAGGTATTTCTTGAAGTTTTAGCGAGAAGCCGTAACCAGTGGAGTTCAGCCGTATCTATTGTGAGGCAGTAACTCACTGAAGGTAATGTTGGACGGTGTCGCAATTTCGTAGATTCGGTGAAGTTAGATATTAATACTGTTGGATGCCGGCCGCCTCAGTAGTCTAGAGGTAAAGCGTCCGCACGTGAGACTGAAGGTTCTGGGTTGGAATCCTGAGTGCGGGTTCGTGGATGAGAACTGACGAGGAGTTTCATGCTAGGACGAAACACCCGTCCATTGCTTTCAGGTTTACCATAGTGGTCTAGCTCTAATCGATTCACGAATTCAAGTAATAAGTTATATATTAAATCTCTAGTAACTTTCTAAATTATTGGAGATAAAACCTCAGCTATAAAGCAGCTTCCGTGGGCAATAACTCAAATAAACCTGACCTAAATGTACAAAACAGATATGTTCAATCACTATATAAAAACAGAATATAAGTGTTAAATTCACTTGGTATTGTTTGTTTGAAAATTCACATTGTTATTTAGGACTGCAATTAATCAGTCTCTTATTGGCATATATGCATCCTGTGCGTATTGTCTTAATTCACAAGCATTATAAGCAATGATGGATAGTGTTGGATGTGCGTTTCATCCTTTTTGGAACTCGTCAAATGGATGTACCTGCATCTCAGAGTTGATGTTCACTCTGGGACTCGAACCCAATACCGTTCGCCTCAAACGCCATCCCGTTTTCCACTCAGCTACTAAGTGCATTATCTTCAATTCATCATTACCGTACTATAACATTAGAAATTACTTAAAGTTTTGATATACTACCCTTCTAAGAGAAAGTCGGACTTTAATTAACAAACATTAACCATTCAGTTGATTTTACATTCAATTTCTTTCGTAGCATTCGTAATCGTTCTCGGGCATTGGTATAGTGATTGATTAGGCCGATCTCCACCACTCTCATTACCTCTCACGTTAGTATATGGGATAGTTGCTATGATCCAGGAGGCCCGACAAGGAGTTGTGAGTCGGATTTCGCCTCCCATTTAATTTCTTACTAAAACTTAAATCACAGACTAACAACAATATTCCTTTAAATGTTTCCACTAATGAGAAAAAAAGTTTTTTTTCCTAAACACTCTAATCAATTATTGATCAGAAAAAAAATAATTAAGATTCTTGAATGATCGAAATAGATTTAACCAGATTTTTACTATTCAAAAAGGGTTTTTCTTTTTTTTTTTTCTTTTTTTGGTGGGGGGGGAGGAGGTATTGCACAGTATGCAAGATACAAAGATAAAGAGAGAGTGAACATGTAGTAATTATATTTCATTACATTTACTCATTATGCAAATATTTTAATTAAAAAAAAATGATGTCCATGAAAGGGTTTAACGTAAATGATAAACTATTCAATTGATATTTTCATGGGTTAAACATAGCAACAATGTGTGATTTCGACTTGTTTATTCACCGGCTAACCAGCTTATGTAGTCGAGTTGTAGAGATTTCAAAAAAACCTTTAGATAACCGATAATAATAAGTTGCATACAGATTAGCAATCAGTGATCGTACTTACTTACGCCTGTTACTACCAATGGAGCATAGGCAGCCAACCAGCATTCTACAACCCACACTGTCCTGGGCATTCCTTTCTAGTTCTATCCAATTTATGTTCATTCTTCTCATATCTGTCTCTATTTATCAGCGTAATGCGTTATTTGGTCTTCCTCCTTTCCTTTGGCTTTCAGGATTCCATGTGAGGGCTTGCCTTGTGACGCAGTTGGATGATTTCCTCAATGTGTGTCCTATCCACTTCCAATGCTTCTTCCTCATTTCTTCCTCCACTGAAATCTGGTTTGTTATCTCCCACAGTAGAATGTTGCTGATAGTGTCTGGTCAACGGAACCGAAGTATTTTGCGAAGACAACTGTTATTGAACACTTGCATCTCCTGTATGATGGCTTTCGTAGTTGTCCAAGTTTCTGCCCCATACAGTAGAACTGTGTTGACATTTGTATTGAAAATTTTGATCTTGTTGTTGGTTGACAGGTAGTTTTTTTGAGTTCCAGATGTTCTTCAATTGTATATATGCTGCTCTTGCTTTACCGATTTGAGTCTTCACACGTGCATCAGATCGACGGTGTTCATGTAATGGTTTTTACATCTTCCAAAGCTTCTCCGTCAAGTGTGATTCGATTGATGCATATTGTGTTGTATAGGAGAATCATGCTTTTCCCTTTGTGTATGTTGAAATCTATTGATGCTGAGGGTGTTGCTATATCAGTACACAAAAATCATAATAAAAAGACGCATTGTAAGTCCAACAATAGAATTTACACTGAACAAGTTAACGAAAATCCATCTCAAACGGATATTAATTGTTCACCTTCAAGTCACAACTAAGTTACGTTAGGGAAACTATTAGGTCGATTTTTTGACTGCAATCTTTTGCAATTATTGTACACATAGGTCTTGATAATTTCTATTAGTATGGCTTTAAGTGTACTGACTACTATCTGGATCCAAATGATAGAAGTATAGCGCTATTTGTTAATCCAATCATGTGTGCGTTTTAATGATCTCTGATTTCATGAATGGTTTCCTAAAACAACCGAGATCTCATCATGAAGGCTATAAACAAGTCACCTATGCATGATAACATAGCATAAACCATTTCGTTTCCGGAAATAAAAAACCTATGTTTGGGTGTACAGTATCAAAGTGAAAAATGTTCTATAAAAGTTTTAGTTATTAGTCAAATAGTGAACCTCAATTGATACTTGCTGTTGTCTATTTTTGAATTCTGAAAGTTGGCTAGATTTGAAAATTCAAACTGTCATTGTGAAAATATTGGATACTTTATAATACTATTATATCGTGTGGGTGCCCTGTTATTATATCGATTGAGTACATGCCCTCTTTAATATATGAACACTCAATTAGAGAGCAGTGAATTTGTCAATTGACCAATGAAACACAAAATGCCTTATGAGCAGTCTTGAGTACTTCTAGGTCCTGCTTTCTGCCTAGCCCAGCCAGTTAACTCCAGAACACCAATAACAGCCTCTGCGATATGAATCATTATTCTCAAACATACTGAGTTGATATACCAACCAAACAGACCACATCGTACCATAAAATGGAAAATAACATTTGTACAAGATTTAACCAAATGAGGCTGTGAATAGGGGGAACAGTAATTAATAGACTGGGGATAACTCAGGAATGGTACATCGTATAATAATAGTCTATAGGTCAAAATAAAGCTTATAATAAGACGGATACAAATATGAATAGTTGAGTTAGTTAACAATTATACAATAGAAAATATACATATTACATTGGTCCATAAATAGTCCCCAGAGTTACCATTCATAATTCTCTTCGGGATACAACAACTCCCCTTTTTTAAGAGATCCGGGGTTGATATCCGGATTTTAAATTTCTCGAATTCAAGCTTCAAGTACGGGGATAGGTGAGCATACCCGAATGGTCTTACGTACATATGACTGAAACAGTTATCCAGTACCATTTGGTTTCCAATGATTAACTAGTTTGAAGTTTATTCATGACAAAACATCCTACAAAAGGAAGAATAAATTACAAACCACTCACCCTAATGGTTTGAATAATTTTTTTTCTGGTTGGCGTTTTTTTTTAGCGAGTTGGTTTTCTACGGGAAATCACCCAACTGCGTCACAAGGCAAGCACTCACATGGAGTCCTCAAGGCCAAAGAAGAAGGGGAAGATCAAAGAACACATTACGTCGAGAAATGGAGACAGAAATGAGAAGAATGAACAAAAAATGGATAGAACTAGAAAAGAAGGCCAAGGAGAGGGTGGGTTGAAGAAAGCTGGTCGGCGGCCTATGCTACATTGGGAGTAACAGGCGTAATTAAGTAAGTAAGTACTCACCCTAATAATATAATCTGAATACTTACACGATATGTTGTATCATAACTCAACTATTCCAACCAGTATGTGTTTGATTACATAATTAAATTATTAGAAATAAGCATTAAGTAAATTGACGAGAGATTATAATTGAATTCGTATAAATCAAATAGTTTTTTTGGACCAGTATTCCGTAAATTACATAACAGATATAAAATTATTTATACATATGAATGATTGTATGTAACCAGAGCACCAAAAATGCTTGCCAAAACAATTTGTCACACACACGCCGATGTCTTTGATGTTCATCTGTTCGTGATATTCATTAATTGATTACTTACGCCCGTTACTATTCCTAAGGGAGAATAGGTCACCAACCACCAGTCTCCATCCAACTATTTCTTAGACAATTCTTTACAGTTGTTTACACTTCCTATTCATTCTTCTGCTGTGTGTTTCCGATTCCCTACTCAATGTGTTCTTCGAACTTCCTCTTTTCCGTTTCCTTTCAAAGTTTCAAGTTGAGGCTTGCGTCGTGATATAGTTCGATGACTTCCACAATATATATCCTATCCACCTCCATTGTCTTTTCTTAAATTTCTCTTCAGCTGAATGCTATTTATTCATCATTTACTTAAGCTCATAGAGAAAATTGCATCATAAAATGACTCGAGACTCCAAATATTAAGTGAGGTTACGTAATCATCAGAATATTAGAGAAGAATAAAAAGATGAAAATAATTTATGGATCAAAATTATGAAAGTAAATTGTCCACTTGACAGATGGGAAGAAAACCGAAAAACACACGAAGGTCATAATAATAATTAAATAATCAGAAGGGGATTATATGGAGATTTTAGTAATTTTATATAGTTGAAATCATGATTTCTTGGAGTTCGAGTGAGAAGCAGTAAACAGTGGAGTTCTACCAGATCTATTGGGAGATCAACTCATTGAAGACAATTGGTGCATGGTTGCTCAACTTCGTGGATTGGTTGAAGTTAGACATTAGAACCGTTGGATTACGGCCGGCTCACTGGTCTAGTGGTTAAGCGTTAACGCGCGAGATCGATAGGTCCTGGGTTGGAATCTGGAGAGGCGGGATCGTGGCTGCGCACTGCTGACGAGTCCCCTAATAAGACGAAACAGCCGTCCAGTGCTTCCAGGTTCTCCATGGTTGTCTAGCTTCAATTGACTCATAATTTCAACTATCTGAAATTAAATAATCATCGTGAAAATCTGTTTTAATGTTATTTCTATCACAGATAGGTATCAAGAAAGATTAACAAATAATGATTTACGACTTCTTGAGTACAGGATTCTATAATGAAACAAACCAAATATCTTGATCGGATATATATATATATATATATTGTAAGATCCATTCTGAAAGTTTCGTGTGTGAAAATCCCTCCATGCACATATTTGCATGGATCGTTTTTGATGCTATTTGAGATGGTAATATTTTATTTTATTACAGTTTTTCTTACTTTTCTTCTGCCTTTACCGTGTTCTATGTTTCTTCCTGAGTTGTATTTATGTTGTTTTAGTTGAGACTTAATCTTGGCGGCAGTCATATTAATTTTTCCACTCTTTGAGTGTGTTGCTTGAAATGACTGGAATCGTGCATTTTGATTGTGAATTGGAGCATTTTTCCAGAATTGGAAACATTTTGTGTTAGAAAGCAACAAACTGTTATCTTTTGTCAGAAGGGGTTTTTGTGGAGATTTCAGTATTTTCATAGTTGAAAGCGTGAGTCAATTGAAGCTAGATCACCAGGGAAAACCTAAAAGTACTAGATGGCCGTTTCGTCCTATTATGGGACACCTCAGCAGTGCGCATCCACGATCCTACCTCGCGAGCGAAATTCGAACACAGGACCTACCAGTCTCGAGCCGGAGCCCTTAACTGATGGACCACTGAGCCGGCCGGCATTCAACGGTGTTAATGTCTAACTTCAACCAATCCACGAAATTTTAGCAACCGTTCACCAATTGTCTTCAGTGAGTTGTTATCTCACGACAGACGTGGTTTAAACTCCACTGGTCATTGCTTCTCACTAGAACTCCTGGATGTACCTCTCGAAGTCAGTGACTAGTGAGCATATGATTATATTAATTATCGGTAGGGGTTTTGTGGAGATTTAGTATTTTCATAGTTGAAAGCGTGAGTCATTGAAGCTAGACAACCATGGAAAACCTGGAAGCACTGGACGGCCGTTTCGTCCTTTTATGAGACGGATTTTTTCTTGATCTATTCAGAAAGGGATAGAATAACACTTAATTTTTGGCGCGTTCAGTAATTTTTCTACATTCCTTATCAATTTATCTATTTATTGTAATTTAGATCGACTATTGTGGGAACAATTATTGGTTGAATAACTGTGGTAATATTTGTTTAGGTAAAATTGTACATTTGTATGTATGATAAAATTTAGAACCGTTGTTTCCCCAATCATCTTGTTCTGATTTCAATTGGGGTCCATGAGTATCTAACTAACCAGACAGTTATTCTTAGATAGATAGGTAGATGCCCTCCTCTCTCATACAAGCGAACAAATGCAGATGAAGATAGCAAATGTAGCAGCAGCCTCTGCATCGATAAGCCTCAACATTCACAAAGAAAAAAGCAAGATTCTCAAATGCAACACGGAGAACACCAACCCAATCACACTTGATGGTGAAACTCTGGAAGAGGTGGAAACATTCACAAACCTGGGAAGCATCGTTAATAAACAAGGAGGATCGGATAGAGACGTAAAGGCGAGGATTGGCAAAGCAAGGGCAGCATTTCTACAATTGAAGAACGTATGGAACTCAAAACAACTGTCAATCAATATTGAAGTCAGAATCTTCCATACGAACGTCAAGACAGTCAGTTCTACTGTACGGAGCTGAAACGTGGAGAACTACTACGACCATCATCAGGAAGGTACAAGTATTTATAAACAGTTATTTACGCAAAATACTCAACATCCATTGGCCGGATACTATCAGCAACAGCGTTTTATGGGAGAGGACATACCAGCTTCCAGCTCAAGAGGAAATTAGGAATAGGCGTTGGAAGTGGATTGGACATACATTAAGGAAATCACCAATGTGCATCACGAGGCAATCCCTAACTTGGAATCCGGAAGGGAAGCGGAAAAGAGGAAGGCCAAAGAACATATTACGCTGGGAAATAAAAGCAGATATAAAAAGGATGAATAACAACTGGAAAGAACTGGAAAGGAAGGCTCGGGACAGAGTTGGATGGAGAATGCTGGTGAGTGGCCTATGCTCCTCGACGAGGGGTAACAGGCGTAAGTAAGTAAGTAAGATAGATAGATAGATAGATAAATAGATAGATAGTGAACGAGAACAATCAAATGTATTTGAATATAAAATTACATAACACGATAGTAAACTCTGAGTACCATACACAGTAAATACTTCATTTGCTAAATATCAATCAATTGTCACAAACATATTTGTTCCCTTTGCTAAATGTCAATCAATCGTCTCAGACTTTATTGTTTTTTTCATTTCCATAATAATTACTCTTTAGTTTTCATTCTCTTCCCCCTTTCAATCTTCTTAACTTTCTACTATTAGACATTTTACTTTCTATGGATAATACCTATCTATCTATCTATCTATCTATCTATCTATCTATCTATCTAACAACACGAATAGCACACATCATTCACTGTATTAATTGAACATTTAAACAATACTCGAATCTGATTGGTTAATTTAATAGAGAATTACAAGTGATATCGATTTAAAATGTGAGGGGGTGTATTTTTTTGGTTTCGCTTTGTTTTACAGACTAATCTATTGAATAAAATGTCTTAGAAATAGAAAAAATTTTTTTTCTTTTTTTTGGTTGAAAATGTCATGAAAGATAATTTGATAATGGAATAGAGATTTTTTTCTTTTTTTTAAAAAAAAAGAAAAAAAAAGAAAGAAACTGAAAGATGAAACCAAAATGATAAACAGTTTAGTTTTAATGTAAAATATAAGCACGAATAAATGTGGGGGGTGTTTTCTTTTGATGATGATAATGATGATGACGATTATTTTAAATAAACAAAATGTCGTAATTATATTTTAAAAAAATAAATAAAATAAATAAACAAATAAACAAACAAACAGCATTTACAGTTTATTTATAAAATCAAATGTATTTCATTGATTTTATTAAAAAGCAGTTGGATACAATATACTTACGATGTGGTGTAGTCTACTTATATCCATATAAGTAGTATATGGTGAAGGTCAGACATAGAATGTATTTTCACAGAAGACCGATAAAGAAAGAACAGGAAGAGAAGCGCAATTGGTAGGAAAATGCATGAACAATGAAATTAGAGAAGATGGATTGATATTCACAGAAGGAACAGTGAAGATTGAGACAATTGATTGTTATTATGCAAATTAACTGTTGACTGTATGGTTAACAGAATTTACTGAGATAGTCTGTAATTTGTGTCTAAATGCATTCGATTGTCCCCACTAGTGTTTTGTTCACCACAACGATGCTGTCTGGTAGTTAGTGAACTGTTCCAACTCCTAACCCAGAGATTTGATCGTCTGAAATCTAAATTATTAGGTCATAGTCTAATATAAGTATCGGGAGTTGCTTAATTGGTGCCTCAACTCTAATATTATATCGAAATATATAGTCTATAAAATTCTAGTTCACCGATATAAAAGGATTATGTCCTTATTACGACACATGAAAGTCCTGAATTCCATTCTTTTACTTACTTACTTACCTACGCCTGATACCTCTCGTCGAGGAACATAGGCCTCAGACCATCACTCTCCATCCAACCCTGTCCTGGGCAATCCTTTCAAGTTCTTTCCAGTTATTATTCATTCTTTTCATATCTGCTTATATTTACCGGCGTAATGTGTTCTTTGTTCGTCCTCTTTTCCACTTCCCTTCAGGATTCCAAGTTAGGGCTGGAATTAATTGCTCAATATCGTCGACAGGGACGGATATATTACAGTTCTTAACGTCCCGACTGTTGCTGCTACCTTGACGTGATGGTCGGGCTTGCCTATCGTGATGAACCAGTCGGGCTATATTGGCTGGAACAATCGTTTCTTAAGGTCCTACCATAACAAACATGTCGCTTGATGAACGTTTAGACCAAAAGCAACAGACAGAAGGTCCGAGGGCGAAGTCATACTGATGACTATATAGAAGTGTGACGGCAGTAAGGTGTTGCCCTTACGTGACCATCATGGCAGTGATCCTGCCTTCCCACAAAGGAAGGGTGGGGTTGGTAAAGGTCGACCCTAAAAATGAACTCCTCGCTTCATCCCATGGATATCTGTCTCCTTCGGTAAAATCTCAAAAAGTACGGAGCTAACACAAAAATTACTCACAAAACGGTTATATGTGACCGATCTCATGCAGTTGTCGTTTTGGCACTGTCATCACTCTGTCATGTCACGAAGACCAACTCTAACCTGATTTTCTTTTTCAGGTACCTCTAGAAGAATCTTTCCACGGTGTGGGTAATTTTTTGAGACAGTGAATACCTATACAATACCTATAACAAAACACGAAATCAAGTTAAAGCATAGAGATAAAATAAATAGTTCTATGATTAATACTCATTTAAGTTTTTGATTGAGATCATGAACCGATTGATGTTAGATCAGTGGACGGCCGTTTCGTTCTATTTTGGAACTCCTCAGGAGTGTGCGTCAAAGATCCCACTCTAAAGATTTGAACCCAAGGCTTTTGGTTTTGTAAGGTTCTAACGAGAAGTCTTGACCAGTGGGGTTAATCTGTGTCAAGGTAGAGACATGTATCTACCTCAGTACAATGTAAGATGATCGCGCAATTACGTGGACTGATTGATGTTAGACATTAACACTGTTTGATAATGGCTGACTCAGTAGTCTAGAGATTGAGCGTTCGCTCGCGAGATCAAAGGTCCAGGGTTCGAATCCCACAAGAAGGATCGTGGATGCAGAAATACTTGAAATCTATTCATCTAAATACCGAATGATCAACTTCATCTTGACTACAATTATAAAGAAAAAAGAATCTATTTAGAAAAATTTATTGACTTGAAAGAGACTAGAAACTAAAGAAAATCTTTCATTCATTTTTCGATTATCAATTAGAATCTTAATGTTAAAAAAGGAGGGAAAGATTTTAGACATTTTTATGATTAATAGTTTTGTGAATATTTTTTCTCTTCCTTTTTTAAAGTTATTTTACATTAATCAATAAGATATATACTTACTTATTTACATCTGGAAGCAGTGAACGGCCGTTTCGTCCTATTATGGGACTCCTCAGCAGTGCGCATCCACGATCCCGCACCCATGAGATTCGAACCAAGGACCTACCAGCTTCTCATAATAGGACGAAACGGCCATCCAGTGCTTCCAGGTTTTCCATGGTGGTCTAGCTTCAAATGACTCATGATTTCAACTATAAAAATACTGAAATCTCCACAAAAACCCCTTCTTATTTACATCTGTTGCCCCTCGTAAAAAAGCATAGGCTGACCACCAACATTCACCATCCAACTCTTTCCAAGGCAAACCTTATCAGTTGTTTCTAGTTTCTATTCATCCTTTTCATCTCTGCTTCCAATTCCCGACCCAATGTGTTCTTTGGCCTTCCTCTTTTCCGTTTTCCTTCACCATCCCATGTTAGTGTTTACCTCGTCTTCCAGTTTGATGATTTGCTCAATATGTGTCCCATCCACTTCCAACGTCATCACGTAATTTGCTCTTCAGCTGGAATCTGACTTGTTCTCTACCACAGTAGGTTATTGTTGATGATATCCGGCCAATGGATATTTAGTATCAAGTGTAGACAATTGTTTATAAATACTTGTAACTTTTTGATGATGATTGTGGTAGTTCTCCAAGTTTTAGCTCTTACAATAGAATCGGCAAGGTTGCTTACTCTCACCCTTTCTCTTTCTCCTGGTGATCGACTGGATCATGAAGACGTCAACATCTGGAGGAAAGCACGGGATACAGTGGACAGGTAGGACGCAGCTGGACGATTAAGACTTCGCAGATTATCTGGCTCTTCTATCACACACGCAACAACAAATGCAGAAGAAGACGATCAGTGTAGAAATAGCCACAGCCGCAGTAGGTCTCAATATAAACAAAGGGAAAAGCAAGATCCTGCGATACAATACACCATGGAACAATCGAATTACACTTGACGGAGAAGCTTTGGAGGATGTAAAAACCTTTACATAACTGGGCAGCATGATTAATGAACGGTCGATCTGATGCAGATGAAAGGGCGAGGATCGGCAAAGCAAGAGCAGCATATCTATAATAGAAGAACATCTGGAACTCAAAACAACTTTCCATCGACCAACAGCAAGATCAGAATTTTCAATACAAATGTCAAGACAGTTCTATTTTATGGGGCGGAGACGTGGAGAACTACGAAAGCTATCATGCAGAAGATACAAGTGTTTATTAACAGCTGTCTACGCAAGATACTTCGGATCCGATGGCCAGACACTATCAGCAACAAGTTACTGTGGGAGAGAGCAAATCAGATTCGAGTGGAGGAAGAAATGAGGAAGAAGCATTGGAAGTGGATAGGGCACATTTTGAGAAAATCACCCAATCGCATCACAAGACAAGCCCTCACATGGAATCCTGAAGGTCAAAGGAGAAGAGGAAGACCAAAGAACACATTACGCCGATAAATAGAGACAGATATGAGAAGAATGAACAACAATTGGATGGAACTATAAAGGAATGCCCAGGATAGAGTGGGTTGGAGATGCTGGTAGGCGGCCTATGCTCCATTGGGGTTAACCGGCGTAAGTAAGTAAAGTAAGTAATAGAACCGACTGTTTTGACGTTCATATTAAGTATTGTGACTTCGATATTGATTGACAGTTGTTTTTAGTCCCATATGTTCTTCAGTTGTAGGAATGCAGCCCTTACTTTACCAATCCTGGCCCTTACGTCTGCATAAAAATGAATCTAAACATTCACGAGCACAGCGTGATCATCAGAGCAAAATTGAATTATTCACATTCGTGATTTTTTTATTGGCTTCAAAAATGTCTAAATGTTTAACTAGTTTGAAAATAAGAATGATTGTATACTTTTGTCAAGTGGTAACGTCCAAAGAATTAGATCTACTCTGATTGAACTTTGATTTAAATATTTAAACAATATGATTCGAAAAATATTCTAAAGAGGAAACACAAGATCATGGATCGAATGGACTTAGACATTAACACCATAGCCTACCGGCTCACTGATCTTGAGGCTAAGCGTTCGCATGCGAAACCGAAGGTTCTGACTTCGAGTCCCGTGTAAGGGGTTGTGGATGTTTACTGATGAAAAGTTTCATACTAGGACGAAACGGCTATCCAGTGCTTTCAGGTTTTCAAAGATAGTCTAGATTAGATCGACTCATGAATTCAACTACCGAAATACAGATTATTCTTTGTCACCTTTCTTTTCACTTGATAAATGAATCACTTTTTTATGGCATACATTTTATAGACAATCAAGCACAAATAATAATTGTAAACAAAGATGGATAGTGGCTAGCAGTGGAACCCAAGACGCGCGTTTCGTCCTATTTGGGACTCATCAGAGTTGATGTTCACTCTGGGACTCGAACCCACTACCCTTCGCTTCAAACGCCATCGCGTTATCCACTCAGCTACTGAGTCCTGATAGCCACTTGCTTGTGCAATGGGGTGAAGTTTAAATTCACTTAGTATTGTCTGTTTGAATCCTCCCATTATTGTTGTTTAGGACTGTAACTGGTCAGTATCTAATTGGCATATGTGCGTTTCGTCCTATTCCACTGCCAGCCACTGTCCATCTGTGCTTACACTGCTTGTGAATTTAGGCTATATCGAGGCAATACGCACAGTATGCACATATACCAATTAGAAACTAACCGGTTACAGTCCTAAAACATCAATGGGAAGATTCAAACAAACAATACTAAGTGAATACAAATAAGAATTGCATACTTTGCCAACTTCTAAATAAATCATATGATTGACACCTAAAAGAAAAGAGACTAACAACGTGAAATCTTATTAGTGAAATGGTGGATATACACTACTGAGAGGTCTGTTACTGTAACCAAATATCTTTTAAGTATTTCCTGGTCATTAGTGTTTATTTGACCTAACAGAAGGTTCATGATGTGAAATTTCAAATTCAATAGTTTACATATTTGTGTACCATAACAACTGTTAATGATCATATGAGTTTGTAGTATGTAGCTTCCGAAAAGGTCAATGTATTCATTCTTCTTGAGTCACGTTTTGACCTGGTTAATTATTCGTTTACCAACCTTGATTGTTTCTATATGTGTGGGTGTATGTGTGTACATTGCTTATTCTACTCATTACATGTCTGTAGCCTATTTTTGTATGACTATAAATATTGATTCACGCTTGGTTGAATGAAGTTGGTTCACATACCCTCCCTGGTCTTTTTAGCTTCACTCCCCCTTGTCTTCTGTTTCTTAGCTGTTTTTTGATCGTCTGTCTAAAGCACCGATTGTATGAAATAAACGTATTCAAAATCCATTCTCGTATTTGACATATTTAATTCTCATAGTTGAAATCATTAGTCAATTGAAGCTAGACCACCATAGAAAACCTGGAAGCACTGGATGGCCGTTTCGTCCTATTGTGAGGCTCTTCGGCAGTGCGCATCCATGATCCCGACTCGAGAGCGAGATTCGAACCCAGAACCTACCAGTCTCGCGTCAGAGCACTCAACCGATAGACCACTGAGCCGGCATCCTACGGTGTTAGTGTCTAAATTCAACCAATCCATGAAGTTGAGCAACCGTTCATCAATTGTCTTCAGTGAGTTCCTATCTCATAACAGATATAGTTTGAACTCCACTGGTCATATTTAATTATATTATTCACTAACGCGATTTAAGTCGATAATTATATATGCGAAGATTGGCAGCATGTATGTTTCGATAATAATCATAATACAATTTAATCGGAGTCAGATAAAGGGTCACACTAAAAGCAGTGAGCCTGTCGATAACATCATCATCTGATCTAATTGGAGTCATAATATAGGGCGACTAAAAGTGGTGAACCCATCGACGAACCTGACGCTGCAAACTACGTTTATGAAGAGCCTTCCTCATTCCATACTTTCAACATACGAACTTAGAGAGGCTTACTCAAACGATAACCTTATCGATAATATCATCACACCCCTACAAGTCTATCAGCTTCCTAACGGACCAGGTGATTGACACCAACTGATAAAATAAACCCAGATTAACCCTTACTATTTTTACATAAGCAATCACAAACAGCCCATTATTTCACATGTTATTCATTAGTTTGAATAAACATAAACAGAATTACGCCAATTCACTTAGTATCGTTTGTTCGATTCTTCACATTGATGTTTAGGACTGCAACTGGTCAGTCTCTAATTGGCATATGTGCATACTGTGCGCATTGCCTCGATATAGCCCTAATTCACAAGCATTATAAGCAGAGATGGATAGTGGCTAGCAGTGGAATCCAGTTTGGCACGCGTTTCGTCCTATTTGGGATGTACCTGTATCTCAGAGTTGATGTTCACTTTGTGACTCGAACCCAGTACCATTCGCTTGAAACGCCATCGTGTTATCCACTTAGCTACTGAGTTAATGAGAAGATTCAAACAAACAATACTAAGTGAATTTAAACTTCACCCCATTGCACAAGCAAACGACTATCAGGACTCAGTAGCTAACTCGATAACACGATGGCGTTTGAAGCGAATGTTATTGGGTTCGAGTCCTAGAAGAACATCAACTCTGAGATGCAGGTACATCCAGTTGACGAGTCCGAAGTAGGACGAAGCGCGCGTCCTGGATTTCACTGCTAGATACTATCCATTTTTGCTTAGAATTAAACCATATTACACAATCCCGATCTGTAGTACAAAAAGAAAAAAAGAAAACTGAAAAAATTGGAATTCAATTATTTTATGGTCCAACTGTGCATTTCGAAAAAAATCGAACATTATGAAATTGACAGAGAAGAAAATTGAAATAAGTTGACAAGTTGTTTTGTCTATTTCAAACATTCTATTAATTATGTAATCATAAAACTGTAAGAAACTTTGTTAGATAAAATGTGGAATGCCAATATTGACTAATATAAATGAACATAGGTGATGATGATGATGATGATAATGATGATGATGATGGTTCGGATGATGATGATGATTCGGATGATGATGATGCTGATTCGGATGATGATGATGCTGATTCGGATGATGATGATGATGATGATTTGGATGATAATAATAGTAATAATAATAATTATTATTATTATAATGATGATAATAATAATGATAATAATAATGTAAACATAAAATATGAATAACACTGTTGGCTGATGGCCGGTTCAGTAGTCTAGAGATTAAGCGTTCTGGTGTGAAACCGAAGGTCCTGGGTTCGAATCCGTTGAGCGGGATCGTGGATGCGCACTGCTGAAGAGTCCCGTATTGGAATTAAAAGGCCGTCCATTGCTTAAAGGTTTTCAATGATGACCTCAATCAATCACCTCGCGAGATTCGAGTCCCACAATAGGACGAAACGGTCGTCCATTGCTTCCAGGTTTTCCCTGGTGGTCTAGTTTCAATTGACTCACGCTTTCAACTATGAAAATACCAAATCTCCACGAAACCCCTTCTGATAATATAAGTTAAGAATTGTCATTTGTTTAAATTCAATGTAATCCAAAATGACCTATATGGAATATCAACAGAAATATTGAAACTAATGACTAATGACTTTATTCATTATAAGTTGTCCTCAAGAACTGAGTATATTTTTATTAGGTAAACCTAATTTATTTGACTTTTTTGTTAGCTGGACATTTGATCGGATCATTGGAAATCTCAATGAGTTACTGTAAATTATGAGCAAAGTAATGAATGTACTTTATGTCATTGGTAATTAAGTAAGAGAATTATACATTTTTTGCATATTTGGTATATGAATGGCAGTATTGATTTTTGTTTTGAGACTAGAATCCTGTACCTTTCACTTCAAACATCAACTTGTTAACCATTAAACAAGTAAAGTCATATATCCATAAGCCTATACAACGGGTAAACAGTTTATGTATGACAGTTTGTATTTTATCACTTTTGATACTCGGCACTTAAACTGATTAACTCCGTGTGTAGCTCTTCTAGAGTTACTGCGGGTCCCAAGCCAGGGTGAAGGAGGAGGGTTGGGCATGAGGTTAGCGACCCCATCCTGTAGAAAACCAACTCGCTAAAAAAGCTAACTTAAACTGATTAATCTCTATATCCAGTACAACCAAATGATAAGTTCCAAATAGGACGAAACGTTCATCCCTTATTCTACTATCAGTCATAATCCATTTTAACTGAAACTTGGATGCAACGGCACTACTAAGGCCGTTCCATTACACTCTATACTAGTGTAAACTGGGTGGTCTTAGTTTTTAACATCAATGACGGGTATACATATATACATATATTTCGGTATTTAAGAATTCTAAGAAGTTGTTTTGTTCAAGCCTATATTACTTCTTGTGAGATGATGACAGCTTCAGAAACTCATTGTCATTCGCTCTGAAATTGTTTAGTTGTTTAGTTGTAGGATACACAAAACTTCCCTATTTATATTTTCCCCTACAATTTCAACTGAGAAACCAGATCATGTATTGATTCTTGCTATTTCAAATGATTAGAAACATAAATTGCTGTTGGTATTCAATTGGAATCTTACTTAACATTCGAAAGAACAACTCAATGTTAACGCTTCTGCCTATGGATGACATGGTTTCAAATGCGTCAAAACTTTCAGCCCGCTACTCCTATCCATATGTAGCTTATTCTTATGACAACAGTCTTAGTAACCCGGTATCTGACTCCAATTTGATTGTACAATTATTATTGAATGATTGCTGTGGAAATATACATATCGTCAATCCTCGTAATTAACCATCGACTTAAATCGCGTGAGTGAATAATAGAATTAAATAAGTCAAGTACGAGAATGAAGTTTTGAATGCGTATATTTTGTACACTCATTGATCTGGATAGACAATCAGAGTAATGAAGCGAAGGAAGCAAGGAGAAGAGGGCAAAGAGAAATGACGCGCGGTGGAGAACGTATATAAGCCAACTCAATTTAACCAAGCGTTAATCAATATTTATTGTGAAACAAAAATAAGTGACTGATATATGATGATTAGGATAAGAAGTGCACATACAATTACGCTCATATAAAAACAGTCAAGGTTGATAAATGAATAATTAACTAGTGACTGACTTCAAGATACATGTCCTGGGGTTCTAGTGGGAAGCAGTGACCAGTGAAGTTTAACCATGTCTGTTGTGAGATAACAACTCACTGAAGACAATTGATGAACGGTTGCTCAAACTTCATGGATTGGTCGAAGTTAGACATTAACACTGTTGGATGCCGTCCATCACAGTGGTCTATCGGTTAAGTGCTCTGACGCGAGACTGGTAGGTCCTGTGTTCGAATCTCGCTCGCGAGATGGGATCGTGGATGCGCACTGCAACTGAGGAGTCCCATAATAGGACGAAACGGCCGTCCTATGCTTCCAGGTTTTCTATGGTGGTACAGCTTCAATTGACTAATGATTTCAACTATGAAAATTAACTAGGTCAAAATGTGACTCAAGAAGAATGAGTGAATCAGCCTCTCTAGAAGCTAGAATAACCTATTTAGGCTTGACATAGCACCTACCACTACACAGTTCCAACTTTTTCAATTTAATTCAGTCACAATAATAAACACTAAAGATTTCAGAAAACTTTCAACGAATATTCTATTCATTTCAGATTTCTCGTTTTTTTTTTCTTTCTCTACGTTTCCATAGTATCAATTTAATTTACTTTAAACGGCAAACAATCTTATAAGTTAATATAAACAAAATCTCTTTTGTATATATTGTATATATATATTGTCATGACAACTCAATTCCAATTGATGAACAATTGCTCAATAAAATATGAAATAAAAATGAAAAGAAAAATTTTTTTTTTATTTTCGAAACTTTATTCATGTTTTCTCGATTACTGTATATATATATATACCATGATTGACCTGAAAGGTCTATTACGTTTTGTATAAAGTTTTGAGAAAATTCCAACAAAAGCTAACTCCTCCATTTTACCTACCTACCTACCTACTACTACTACTACTACTACTATTACTACTACTACTACTATTACCGCTACTACTACTACCCCATCTACCTACTACTACTATTATTACCGCTACTACTACTACTACTACCCCATCTACCTACTACTACTATTTCCGCTACTACTACCACCACCATCATTCATTCATTCATTTGTTGTTTCAATGACCTTAGTTTAAATTTTTAGACAGTTAAAATAAATGTTCATTTTTCAAAATCAAACTAAACACAATCATACTTACAAAAGGCAAGTTGATATTGATTATGAATTAGATGGTTAGTTTCAATAATGAATCAATCACTATAGCGGTTTAGAATTTCTTGTTTTCAACAGTTTCATTGTAAAATTAATGAATTATTTTTTTTAAAAGTGTAATCATTAGATAACTTATATTTACTTGGTATTGTTTACTTGTATCTTCCTATTGTTGTTTAACGCGGCAATTGATCAGTCACTTGTTGGCAACATGAGAATCTCAAGCGGACTGCATAGACATTGCCTAAATTCACAAGTATTATAATCAAAGATGGATAGTGACTAGCAATGGGGTGCAGGACGCATGTTTCGTCCTATTTAAGACTCGTCAACTAGATGTGTCTGCATCTCAGAGTTGATATTCACTCTGGGACTCGAACCCAATACTATTCGCTTCAAACGCCATCGTGTTATCCACTTAGCTACTGAGTTTTGATGACAACAAGTAACTGATCAATTGCATTCCTAAACATCAATGGGAAGATTCAGGTAAACAATATCAAGTGAATTTAAACTTCATCTCACTACACAAGCAAATGGCTATCAGGACTCAGTAGCCAAGTGGATAACACGATGGCGTTTGAAGCGAATAGTATTGGGTTCGAGTCCCAGAGTGAATATCAACTCTGAGATGCAGACACATCTAGTTGACGAGTCTTAAATGAGACAAAAATATCTTATATTTCGTCAGAATTTATATACATAGTTGTCTTATGAAGTCTTATAAAAATATTTTAATATACTTTACATCCTTAAAATTATTTATTGAACCGGAAAAATTTAGATTTATTTTTTAATGATAAACAGTTTCATAGTTGAAATCATGAGTCAATTGAAGCTAGACAACCATGGAAAATCTGGAAGCACCGGACTGTCCTTTCTTTCTATTGTGGGACTCCTCAACAGTGCGCATCCACGATCCACGACCCCGCTCGCGGGACTCGGACCTAGAATCTATCAGTCTCGCGCGCGAACGCCTAACCTCTAGACCACCAAGCCGGCCGGCATCCAACAGTGTTAATGTCTAACTTCAACCAATCCACGAAGTTGAATAACCTTCCGCCATTGTCTTCAGTGAGTTACTATCTCACAACAGACCTGGTTGTACTCCACTGGTTACTGCTTCTCACTAGAACTCCATGAAATACCTCTTGAAGCCAGTCACTAGTGAGCATATGATTATTATCAGAAGGGGGGTATTGTGGAGACTTTAGTAATTTTATAGTTGAAATAAACAGTTTCTAATTAGAATGATAAAAGTTTTGAAAATCATTCAGTTTTCTTTTTTGTCAAACAATCTTCGATTATCATTCCCTTCTAGTTCGGAAATCATTAGACATCTATAATCATAAATCTATTCTAATCCGACTATAGGATTTTCAGTTTTTAGGATGAGTGTGACACAATCAAGTTGTAACTCATTCATTATACAGTAAGATAACGGTTCAATGATATTGATAATAACATTCTTAAATATGATGTGGTACAATACTCTCTTTTAAACATAAATGTTACATGGTAAGCAAAGATGGATAGTGGCTAGCAGTGGAATCCAGTTTGATGCGCGTTTCGTCCTATTTGGGACTCGTCAGCTGGATGTACCTGCATCTCAGAGTTGATGTTCACTCTGGGACTCAACCAGTTGCAGTCTTAAAACATCAATGGGAAGATTAAAAAGCACAATACTAAGTGAATAAATGTTACATGTTTATTAAGGATATCTAAACTCAAGAATAAACAGCTTTTCATTGTTCTACAGTTCTTCATATTGATGTCACTTCATAAGTAGTAGTAGTATCAAATTGTTGTTTTAATAGAAATCAATGATATCTTTTACTTATCTTACATACATACCTGAAATCATGAATCAATTGAAGCTAGAACAGAAGAAAGAACTGAAATGAAACGCAAACGTCTGGAAAATGCATGAGCAATGGAATAAGAGAAGAAACAGTGAAGATTGAAACAATTGGTTGTTAATTTGCAAATTGACTGTTCATTGTT